>NC_092049.1:35084681-35384681 GCF_003086295.3 Arachis hypogaea | reverse complement strand
AAGAAAACACCAAACTTAAAATTTGTAAATCAAGATAAGAAAAGATAGTTGATATTTTCAAAATTTTGAAGAAAGATAAAAGAAATTTTTTTTGGATTTTCGAAATTTAAGGAAAAAGAAAAACAACTAAGAGACACCAAACTTAAAAATTTTAAGATTAAAGACACTAGTTTTTCGAAAATTTAAAAGAAAAACACAAAAAGATATCAAACTTAAAATTTTTTAAGATTAAAGCAAGAAATTAGCAAGAACAATTTGAATACCAAGAAAGAAAAGTAAGAAAAATTTTCAAAATTTTTTAAAGAAGGATGAACACAAAAGAGACACCAAACTTAGAAACTGACAAAAGACTCAAATAGAGAAAAAGATTACTAAAGAAAAGAAAAGGTTTTTGAAAAATTTTTGAAGAAAGAAAACAAAAGACAAATAAAAAAGTAACTAAAACTTAAAAAGTACCTAATCTAAGCAACAAGATAGTCCGAGAGTTTGTCAATCATAGAACAATCCCCAGCAACGGTGCCAAAAACTTGGTACACGAAATTGACTCCGCAATATTCGTACAGATAGACCGGCAAGTGCACTGGGTCATCCAAGTGATACCTCAGGTGACTGAGGGTCGATCCCACGGAGATTGTCGGATTGAACAAGCAGTGGCTATCTTGTAGATCTTAGTCAGGCGAATAGAAAATAGAGTTGTTGTGAAGAACGCATAAAAATAGAATAAATAAAGTGTTACTGGATTGGTGTGAAATCAATGATAAGAGAAGGGTTGAGGCTTCGAAGATTCTTCCTCCTTCTGGATCAACTTTTTTCACTGTCGACTTCAATTTCTGATGATTCATTCCATGGCAGGTTGTAAGTGACTAATGCCAGGTCAGTGGTCATTAATCTCCTCTGCTTCAAATCAAACGCCAGGTCAGTGGTCATCCAATCTGAACGGGGGTGAAGCTTCTACAGTTCATTTCCTTGGTGATCCTACTCAAAGCGCCACAGACAAGGTCAGATCTTTCGGATCAGAGGATGCTACTCCATTGATTCTAGCCTATACCACAAAGGCCCTAATTGCTCCATACCTCAGCTGAAGTGATATCTCCAAGTCCCCAACGAAGTCGTGGATTAGCCGTCTAAGAGATGTATAATCAAGCTTGTGGTTTAGTACTATCCTGTCAAGGACTCGCAAGAACCCATGTAGAATAGGAATGACGGTCAAGTTACACTCCCAATTCATTAGGATGAAGAACAAAGATACATCTTAGAATGAAATCAAGCATAGATTGAAATATAATAGTGATATTATTAATCCATAAGAATCAGCAGAGCTCCTAACCTTAACTTAGGAGGTTAATAACTCATAGCTTACAGAAAGTAGTAACGTATTCAAAAATATGGCATAAGGTGGAAGATGATTCTAAACAACGGTGATCTCTTCCTATATATACTAATCTAACAACTAAGAAGTACAAAAATATGATAGAATAGACTAGAGGTGCGAAATCCATCCTTGGGCCCACTTTGGCTGAGCACTTGGGCTGAGCATGGGTGAAGCCACGAGTTGGTACTCCCTCTAGGGCGTTAGACGCCAGCTTTGGACTCCTTTTTCGGCGTTGGACGCCAGCTGCTACCTTTTGGGCATCTAACGCCAGGAATACGGTTGGTAGCTGGCATTGAACGCCAGTTTTAGGCCTTCATTTCTAGAGCAAAATATAAACTATTTTATATTCCTGAAAACCCCTGGATGTTAGCTTTCCATATCCGTTGAGAGCGCGCCATTTGCACTTCTGTAGCTCCAGAAATGCTCTTTCGAGTGCATGGAGGTCAGAATCTGACAACATCTGCAGTCCTTTCTCTGTCTCTAAATCAGACTTTTCCAAAACTCCTCAACTTTAGTCAGAATTTACCTGAAATCATCATAAAACACAACAACTCAAAGTAGAATCCAAAAATGTGAATTTTTCACTAAAACCTATCAAAACATAATAAAATTTGAACAAAACATAACTAAAACAATATGAAAATGATGCCAAAAAGCGTATAAAATATCCGCTCATCAATCGCGCCCTCTTCTGCTCTACCGTGATAGTTTGGAAGGCAAAGCCAGTGATGGTCCAAGTGAGCTTGTTGGATGCGAAGCTGCGTCAGGCCCAGGCTCACGTTGGCAAGCTAAAGAAGTAGCTAGAGGCGTCGGAGATAGCATGGCTAAAGGCTGCCAAGGATGCTAAGGATGCTAGGGTCGAGTTGCTCCCTTTTTCCGAGGTAGAGACTTCGCTTCTATCTCAGTTGGGGAGTGAGCAAACGCAGGCTTTAGATGCTGAATCTGAAGCTGCCGTTTGCTTGCTGAGGTGGAGGTTCTGCGGGCTGAGATGGCAGATTTGAAGAAGGAGAAGGGGGAGCTGCTGGTGGATGTGAGGGGCGCGATTTTTGCGGCCAAGGAGATGATGAAGGCACATGCTTTGGTGCTTCCCCAGGTGTGGACGTATTCGTGATGGGGGCGTTCAAGACCATTAGGGATGGCCACATCGTTGATTTGGAGTAGGTTTTCCTTTGTAATTTTCTTTAAGTTTGTAAGCCATTTTGGCAAAAAAAACTTGGGTTTGTTATGTCTTTGTTTTGCTACGATGGTGCCGTCTTTGGTTTTGAATTTTTATAATGATGGGGCCATTTTAGGCCATTTTATTTTGGAGCAGTTTTTATGACTTGTTATTTTTCGCTGTGATGAAAGCCCTTTTTATGCTCGTTTTTGCTTGAAGTCGTTTATATGACTTATTAACTACTTGTGATGGGGCTGTCTGGGCTATTTACTCTTATATGACTTATTCCCTTCCTGGGGAGTGGAGGGACCGATGTTGTTCCGTCGTAAGACGAGATCATCAGGTCTGAAGTGCCATCGGATCAGGCCTCGATTGTACCTTAGGCTTATTCTTTGTTTTAATGCTAGCTCTCGTAAGTGGGATATACTTCTAACCTCGTCTGTGAGGTCCCGTTTTGCTTCTTCATCATTCCCTACGATGGTTCTTTGTGGGCTAGGATCTTTGACCTTTACTGAGATGACGTCCTCTAGGCTGTAAATTAGCCAAAAAGGGGTTTCTCTAGTTGAGGTTTAGGGGGAGATTTGGTATGACCAGAGAACCGAACTGAGTTTGATGACCCAGAGTCCTTTGGCTTCGTCAAGCCATTTCTTGAGGCCTTATACTATTATTTTATTGGCCGATTCAACTTGCCCATTTGTCTGTGGGTGCTCCACTGAACTGAACTGGTGAGAGATGTGGAGTCCTTCTAGGAATTCTCTAAATCGCTTGTCCACATATTGGGTTCCGTTGTCCAAGATTACGACATCGGGGATCCCAAATCGGGTCAAGGCGTGTCTCGAGAAGAACTTCCAGCATTGGGTGGCCGTGATGGAGGCCAAGGGTTTGGCTTCCATCAATTTGGTGTAGTAGTTGATGGCGATGATGAGGTATGGAAGCTACTCAGGAGCCGTGGAAAAGGGGCCGACGAGGTTGATCCCCTAGGTTTCGAAGGGCCGATCTGCCATTTTGGTGTTGAGCTGGTGTGGGACAGGTTGGTGGAAATCAGAGTGGATTTGGCATATGCCGCAACTTTTGACTAGTTGGAGGGAGTCCTTTATGATGGATGACCAAAAGTAACATGCTCGGATAACTTTTTGGGCCAGAGTTTTCCCTCCTACATGGTGGCCACAACATCCTTCGTAGATTTCGTGAAGTTGTAGTCCGTGTCACCGGGTTCTATGCACTTGAGGGGGGTTGTGAGAGTCTACATTTGTAAAGCTGTCCCGATATTGTCGTGTAGTTTGTGGCTTCCCGTTTCAGAAGCTTTGCTTCCTTGGGGTCTTTAAAACTTCAATCACTTAAACAAATACATCAAGGCATCAAATGGAATAAAGATGAATTAAATTCGACAATCTAAAGGCACAAAAAGCATGTTTTTCACAATCAATCATAATTAGGAGAAATTCACAAAAGCGTGCATTTTCATGAATAAGTGCGAGATAAGTTGATAAAATCCACTCATTTTAATACAAGATAAACCATAAAATTATGGTTTATCAGTCCTCTGGCAATGTTCCATGCCTGAGGTACTGAAGGATTGGAAAGGTCCACGAAGTTTGGCTCGAGATCAGCAGGTCGACTGTGGCCGCAACTGATATAGATGGTGTTTTGATAACCCTTGGATCAGTAACTGATTTCCCTGGCCTGGCTTGGTGCTTACAAGTTTTGAGAGTAAGTCTGCCCTTGTTTTCCGTTCTTTGGGAACGTGTTAGACGGTTACTCGCTCGAACTCCGCCATCAATTCTATTACTTTAGCCAGGTATTGTTGTAGGAGGGTGTTCCGTGGTTAGTAGTCTCCGTTAATTAGGGAGCTGACCATCAGGGAGTCACTGCAAATTTCTAGTGTTCTCACGCCGACCTCCTTGGCTAAAGTAAATCTGGCTAGGAGGGCCTCGTATTCGGATTGATTGTTGGATATCGGGAATTCATATCGAATGGATTGCTCGATAACGATTCCATTCTTATTTTCTAGTATTACTCATGCTCCTCTCGAACTCGTGTTGGATGAGCCATCCACATGTAACTTCCAAGCCTCTATGGTTTCATTTCCCAGGGTCATTTCAGTGAGGAAGTCTGCCTTGGCTTGTACCTTGATAGCGTTCCTGGACTCGAATACGATTTGGTATTGTGATAGTTCGACGAACCATGCGAGCATCCTTCTTGCCAAGTCCGGCTTTTGTAGTACTTGCCTGACCGCCTGGCCAGTCCAGACCATGATGGGGTGGGCTTGGAAGTATTGTCAGAGGCGTCATGAGGCCGTGAGTAGTGCAAAAGGTGAGTATAGTGGGCCTTGGAGGACCTTGCTTGTGAAGTATAGTGGGTCTTTGTATTTTATTCTCGTCTTCTCGGACAAATGTCGCGGCTAGTGTCTCTTCTATTATGGACAGGTAGAGGTAGTATGTTTCCTCTGCTTTGGGTTTAGAGAGTATAGGGGGTTTTGCCAGTACTTTTTTGAAGTGTTGGAAGGCATCTTCGTACTCATCTTTCCATTTAAAATTGTTGCCCTTTTTTATGAGTTTGAAGAAAGGGATGGCCCTTGGGGCCGAGGTTCCGAGGAATCAGGAGAGGGCGGCCAGTCGGCCGGTCAACCTTTGGACATCCTTGAGATTTGCCAGACTGCTCATCTCAAGGATGGTTTTGCACTTTTTTGGATTTGGTTCGACCCCTCGTTGGGTGATCATGAGGCCCAGGAATTTTTCGGCTTCCATTCTGAACGCGCACTTTGTCGAATTAAGGCGCATTCGATGCTTCCTTAAGGTATTCAACACGAGTTCAAGGTCATTGATGAGCTCTTCGCCGGTTTGGGTTTTGGCAAGCATGTCATCGATGTAGACCTCTAACTTAGCTCTGGAGAGGTCTTGGAAAATCTGTGTGACGAGCCTTTGGTAGGTGGCTTCTGCATTTTTTAATCCGAATGGCATGACTATGTAGCAATACGTGCCGTCGGGAGTAACGAAGGCTGTCTTGTCCTCGTCAGGCTAATGCATAGGTATTTGATTATACCCCGAGTAAGTGTCCATAAAGCTAAGGTATTGATGTCCTGACGCAACGTTGATGAGTCCGTCGATTTCCTAGAGGGGAAAGGTGTCTTTGGGACAAGCTTTGTTCATGTCTGTGTAATCGATGCATATTCGCCACTTGCGGTTTGCTTTCCTAACTAATACGACGTTGGCTAGCCAGGTTGCATGGGGTAACTCTCGGATGAAGCCTGCTTCGAGTAGGGCTTTGACTTGTTTCCTGACTTCTACTGCTCGGTCTAGTGACATTTTCTTTCTTCTTTAGGTCACGGGCTTGGCCTTTGGATCCACAGCCAAACGGTGGGACATTAGATTAGAGTCTATGCCTGGCATGTCTACCGGAGTAAACACGAACAAGTCCCTATTTTGCTTTAGAAGTTTGATTAGGTCCCCTTTTAGGTCATGGGGCAGGTTCTTATTGATGAACGTGTATTCTTCCTTAGTTTTCCCTATTTGTAATTTCTCCATGTCTTTCTCCAGTTCTGGTCGGAGCTGATCGTCTTGATGTGCGTTGAGGTCGGCCAGAAAGATGCCGGCCGCATCACGGGACCTCTTGCGGAGGGCCAGACTGGTGTTGTCGCATTCTACCACAACTCCTCGGTCCCCATGGATTGTTCCAATGGTGTCGTTATCGGCTTGGAACTTTATGAGGACGAATTTGGTAAAAATGACGGCAGAAAGGTCGTTGATCATTGGATGATACTGTAGGTAGTGGAGTCATTGAGGACTACAAACCTGGAGAGGATGGTCTTCCTTTGGCTCCCGGTTCCAATAGTGAGTGGTAACACTATGGATCCGTCCGGTTTCAGGAAGTTGTCCCCAAGTCTGGTTACTCTGTTGCGGTGGGTTTGTAAATTTTTTGTTTGAAGGCCCAGCTTGTTGAAGGCTCCTCTGAAAAAGATGTTGGAGTCTGTTTCAGTGTCAACTAGTATTTTCTTTACAAGTCCGGTCCCGCTCTAGCAGAGATGACGAATGGGGCATCTTTTGCCGACGTGCCGTGTTGGCAGTCATCGGGGGAGAATGTAATTGCCTCTATGACCGGGGATTTTGGAGCTTGGTTTCTTACGGCCAGGACTTTAAGGTCCTTTTTCAGTGCCGACTTTGACTTTTTCTGGCACGTCCTTTTCAATGATGATGTTCACAACTATGTATTTTTTGCATGTCAGCACCAGTACAACTCATCTGAGCTAAACATCTCAATGAAGGCAATGATTTGAAATGTTTTTCATCACTATTTTTCGAACAAGCATATTTTAAAAGAGGCTTATCATTTCATGAGGTCCACTTTAGAAGTCATATAGTAATTCTATATTTCTATACATGCTAACATATGATATTAACATATGCGTTTCCTTCTGTTATTAGACCTATTTGTCATAAATCAAAATGTAGAGGCGGGCCATTTTTGACTCCTCAATAATTACACTTCACTTTGACGAATAGCAAAAATACACATAAACTCTTTAGGTATTGACATTTATGACGGTAAAGAGTTCCACAATAACTAACTGCTCAACTAAAAAGATATAAAATAGGAAACATGGGTTAAAAATATTCACAGCGTGAATAATGGAAAAAGATGGTAGCAATTGGATATACTAGTATCACTCTTTACAACACAGTAATAAGATGTGACTAAGTGCACATGATATGTAACAGAGTTGAGTTACAAACAAAATTTTCCAACGTGGAAGTCACTCTGAAAGGACTGGTTCTATATCTGTGAGTGAGGCACCAACCTTAAGTTGGTTGTGTGCCAACGGGATGAGGAAATGCAGCACATCTGTTATTAGCGGCCCATAACTTAGTTCTGCTTGCGCAGAACAACTACTGCTGCAGCCTGTACAATGTAAACACTAACTTCAGATTTTGTAGCATTGAGTTCAAGACATCTTTCTGAGTATACTGCTTCTTTTTAATGAATATTGAACATGATATAAATGCTTCAAATTCATTGACCTTTACTCAGTCACCCAATTCTATATACATATGCTTTTTAAGAAGCTATCCACGCATTCCTGCACATATTTCGGCCAAAATGGAAACTTGTGATTTCTTAGCTTCTTCTTAATTATTAAAAACTTTCATTTAATTTCCTTCTATGGTTTTTTAATACGAAGGACATTGAAAATTTTAGTGTTTTCATATAAGCAAATTTAGTCCTTAGCAAAATGCTTATTTTAAACGAATTCGTAGGGGCAGAGAATAAGTGCAAAACTCTTTAGCACATCGATTTATACTTTTCTTTATTCAGTCATCCAAATTAGGGGTGTTAAAATTGCATATGTAAAATAATTCAGAGGGGTGCATATAAACTAGAATTCAAAGGAGTGTCCTGCAATGATTTTCTTGCATTACTATTATTATCACCTAATTATGTGTTACTCTATAACAAAACTTTCAAAGTAGTAGATGTAACATTCAAACACTTACAAAAGCTATTCTAGATAAATCTTGATATTAAACAAAAACACCCAAAATAGGCATATGTTTCATACGCATATAAAACTGTTTCATTATCCTAATAGTAGCATGATTTGGATTCAAAAGCACAAAATCATATAAAATTTTGCATAATCTGCATAACTTAAATTATATCCAATGCAGTTCACAATCTATTGAAGCTGACATATATAGATATATATGAGACTTATTAATTAAGGAATAATGGAGCAACCTGTTGTGGCCGTGCCAGCAATTAGTAACACTAATAACAAGTAGAGAATGATAGAAGGCACGGAAGAACATTTCACAAGACTGAGTTGTTTGAAAGAGAAAAGGAAAAATGGTTGAAGGGTGTGGACTAAGCCATTTCACACTTTGACATGGTTGAAGAAAGTTAAGAAGTTCAAGGATATATTGCTATTAAAGATCCAAAGCAGTTGGTTTATATATATATAATATAACACAATAAAAAAACTAACAAATTAAAGCCTTTGTAATTGTTCATGGAAATTAAAGATGAATAATTCTTAGCTACAATATATTCCACCAAGTCAATAACTACAAGTCTATAAGCTAAGTCAATAACAGTTTTTCATTGTTGCTATATACATTGCAAAAATATAGAAAGTTAATATTGAATCACCAAAACACTGAATTATTTACTTCAATTTGAATTCCATAAAATGAACTGGGTATATTTGTTACACACCTTTAGAAACTACTATGTTACCACTTTTGAGCATCATAAATAATAATCATGATGGTTACATAGAGGGCCAGAATTTAAATATGAATCTATAAAGCTCATTTTACCACAAGACCAATATGCTAGTCTCAGCTTCACTAATGATAGTAGAAGTAAATCAATAAAATGGGTACCTGTTGAGCTTTAACAACGAGATTCTAAAGCATGTGTTGATATTTCTCTAGCTTATCGGTCATCATTTGCTGCAGCAATTGGGAAACAAACACACAAGATTATATTCAAGAACCTAACACAATTTTGAACAAGAAAAATAAATTAAAATCCAAGCCTTTAGAAGAAAAGCAAAAGAATAACATGTGACTCTTGAATTGGTGTCATCCAAGAGTTCCCTGTCAGATACAACACTACCAAATAACAAAGCTCCAAAACATGCATTATGATCGACGACAAGAAAAAAAAAACCAAGAAGATATGATGCTATTGACAAGATAGGTTTTATGTGCGGCAGGGACCAACCTAACAATCCTCTTGACACCATCACGCCCTCCGATCCCTACTCAGAATTGAAACCAGTGACGGATCTACCGTTATTCACTTGGCGAAATTCAACAACACTTGAGCTATTCGAGAAAACGACGTGGAGGAATTGGGTTCTTCTTTTTTTGGTCCAGAGAGGAAGAACACTGAACCCTAATTTTTTATCAACACTTTTTTTATTTTTTTATTTTTCATATATATTTTTATTTTGAATTTTTTATTTTTACATTGTTTCATATTTAAAATTATAAAACTAAAACTAATTGAATTTTGACTAAATTAAAAAGATTAGGGTAGTTTTAATCCAATATAAAAAAAGAGAATATTTAAGTTTTTTTTGTAAAATTAAATAAAAAAATATTTTTTTATCTTTATTAGAGTATAAGAGTGGTTTAGTAAAAGTATTAATATGATATATATTTAAAAAAATATAATTACTGACGTGGAAAAAAATTTTACATGTCATATTATTTGTCCATATTTTTAACATATCGTATGAATTTATCATCATACCAAAACAAACAATTTTTTAAGTAGTAGGTTGTTTCAAAATTTATAGTTGTTTTAATTTTTAAAGGGTACAAATTTGGAAATATTACTCTCATGTTTATCTAATATTTTATTTTCTTGTGAATGACAATTTTTTATGCCAGCACCAATAATCAGAAACCGGGGTTGGTTAAGTTGGATGATGGCTACGTTGCGAGTTAAGCTTCAAAGTGGTCCTTGAAGTTACACTCGAGACTCATAGTAGTCTCTGAAGTTAATAGTTACCCATATTCATCCCTGAAGTCGCACTACGGGACTCAGATTCATCCTTCCAGCACATTCCGTCCATCTGGTGCCACCGAAAAACTGATCTGGACTCCTCCGTGACACGATGACTAGGTAACGGCTAACTGACATGGATTAGTAATCTTTTATAGTACAATTTGGTCCCTAAATCAAAGTTAAAAACCCTAATTCCCAAATTTGATTTAAAGATAACTAGATGACCGATTGCTGGTAGTGTTTTTATTTGTATTGCTTATTCGTCTAAAACTTATTTTTCCTTCATTCAGGCTTCACAGCTTCAAAACAACATGATGGAAACAATGGAAATGTGTAAATTTAAAGTGCAATGAAGTGGAACCTTGAAGTAGAAGTATGTTTAAATTTAGATCACCTCACACCACGAAATATTATCTGCAGAATTATAAGCTTTGTAGTTAGTATTGATAAAATGTGTAAATTTGTGCATTAAAATCAGACCTGCTGCTAATTATCACAAGTATTTTTATTTGAGTACTAATATTTTGATTTGAGTGCTAATATTGTGTATGAAATTTGATATGAGCCAAATATCCTAGGATCTTATACCCTCTTTTAGTTTAGAAACTTTTTCAAGTTGTTAGTTGGACTGGAAATATAAAGTTAAATGAAGTTGATTAGTCCAATTCCTGAAGATTGTGTGGCTGTAAGTATAACTGAGTTTAGAATTAGAATCAGAATATTATGTATTGAAATTTAATCAACTAAATAGTGTGCTTTGCTTGAATTCATATACGATTTTTTATCCCCGAGTCATTCTTATCATGGGGCAACAATGCTAAATGGGTATTAACTACTAAACATTTTGGACCAGGTTAAACAAGTGGTTGAACTAGACAGCAAATTGCATTTAAAGAGTTGGTTCATGAAGGAACTGTCCCTTTGCAAATTTATCAACTCATTATGTGATGCATTATTTCCTTACAACATATACTAACGTTTTTCACCGGACTTATTGACTACTAACGTTTTGTACCCTGCTTTGAACATCTATTAAAATCTTTTGATTAGTTTTGGGTGCGTAAATATTTTGATTATTTTTTGTTTACTTTTCTTGAGCATGGGTGTCTTGAGAGGGAATCTCTGTTATTTTATTTCTATTGACCTTAATCCTATTAAATTTGGGAATTAGGGTTTTTAACTTTGATTTAGGGACCAAATTGCATCATAAAAGTCTACTAATCCATGCCAGATTGCCGTTACCTGGTTAGCATGTCACGGAGGAGTCCAGATCAACTTTTCGGTGATACCAGATGGACGGAATGTGTCGGAAGGACGAATTTGAGTCCCGGAGTGCAACTTCAGGGACGAATATAGATAACTATTAACTTCAAGGACTACTATGAGCCTCGAGTGTAACTTCAGGGACCACTTTGAGGCTTAACTCCTATGTTGCTCTTTGTTGCTAGAATGTTTAGAACTTCACTATTACTTAATAGAATTTAAAAGAGAATAGAACTTAGAAGTTCACCACAACATGCTGCTTCTACAAGTCAAAATCTATATATATATATATATATATATATATATATATATATATATATATATAATAGGAGACTAGTGGCAGGTTTGGTGCTCGACAAGTGGTGAATCTATTCACTTGACATGTGTTGGGTCATATAGTAAAGAAAAAAAATACATTCACTAATAGATTCCAGCAAAAAAAATGATGGGGATACAATAAAGATCTACATCTTCCTCTCTTTTGTACTCTCTTTCCATCAGTCTTATATAAAAGCCTATCTGAAGGAAGACTAGTATGCACAAATCATTCTCACAGGTAAACAAAAAAAAGGAGAAAATGTCTCAAACCTTTGATTACCTAGCTGATTTAAATGCAAGAAAACTACAATAGAATTTCAAAGTATATGTAATAAGGGTGTGGGAACTCCCTAACAAATATAATGAGAGAAAAGTTGGCACCATTGAAGTGATTATTCAAGATAGTCAGGTAAATACATTCACTATCTCAAAAGTTTCAAAATTTTTAGTGATATAAGCAAGTCTTAAATATATTCAAAATATTGCAGGGCACTAGGTTGCAAGTTTCGATCCCTTTATCCTTGGTGAGCAAGTGGCGGGATGTCTTAGTTCAGTTTCAAATGTATATCATGACCAACTTCGTTGTTGTTGACAACCAAAAGGGTAACATATCAAGGGGGAAGTATTTATTATTCTTTAGTCATAGGACAATCGTCAGTCATGTCGAGAATCCCAGTTTTCTGCTAAATGCTTTCTGATTCAAAACCATCTGTGAGTTACTAAATGCTGAGAGGATCAATGACTCTCCATTGTTTGGTAAGTTGGTTTTATTAAATAGTTGCTCAACTTCTTTGATATTCAAATGCAATGCATAGCTATAGTTCTCTCAAATGTGTGTAATGTATGTTTTGTTTTTTTAGACATGATTGGTAAAGTAGTTGGTAAAGAAGATCCAAAAGAGTTGATCACCACTAAAGGAAAGACTAAACGACTGGCTGTTATCTTGGAGGACCTAGAGTATGTACACTCAACACTATAACAACTATATTCCTGTGTGTATAAAGAAATTTCTATTTTCAACGAGTTAATGTGATGCCTTTTATATTTATAATGTTTTAGAAATAATAGGATTGGGTGCACTATATTTGGTAAAATGGTTGACCAGCTACTTCGACACATGCAAGATGGAAGGGTTGAGCCACTAATAGTTGTGGTCCAGTATTATAAGGCAAACAAATAGAATGGCACAACATCTGTCCAAAGCCATTTTGACATGTCATAGCTGCACATAGTATAACAACCCATATTTTTGAAAATCTAAATAGAAAAAAAAAGGTTATAATTTATTTTATTAATTTGAGCTACTTATTTTTTTAGAAACTAATTTATTAAGAATAATTAAATTGATTTTATGAATATTTTGAATCTAAGTAATTAATATTTTTATATAATTTTATTATAATTGGATATTTTACATAATTAAATTAAAATTTGAGTAATTAAAAAACAATGAAAACTTAATTGAAGCAATTTGTGTTTTGGATTTAAACTTGTATTTTATAAAAGATGATTAGTTAGATTATTTTAGATTTTAAATTAAAAATAGTTATTTGAATTTATTGGTATATTAATAAATAAAACTTTGTGTTTCCAAAATAATTTTTACGGTATTATATTTCAATCTTAAATTATTATATTATCCCAAAGATTTTATAAAATTTCTATACTACTACTACACATTTTACTCTAATCCTAATCCTAGAGTAAGCCACACACATTGAGACATTTATCTTCCTCACACACGCACACGCTACTCTCTCAATGACACTCACTCCCTTCACAAAGACACGTTTCTTCCACTTGTGATGCCTCAGAAAAATACGCTTCACCTCTCTTCTCCACACTCATCACTCACTCTCTGTCTTTCATTTACACTAGACACTCACCCAAATCAGAGAAGAAAACACTGAAGAGGAGGGAAATAAGAAATCAAAACGTGTAGCCTTTTCTTCTCATACACAGAAATCAAAAGAAAAATCAAAATGCACAAAGAAGAAGAGAACGAGGAGAAGAAGAAGAAGGAAAGAAGAGGGGAAGGGAGAGGCATTGCCGGTGGTGAAGCTACCACCATCACCGCCGTAGAGGAGAATGGAACGCGAGAGGTTGAGAGAGAGCAATACGTGAGGAAGGAAGAGCGGGAGACAGAGCACGATAGAAAAGGAAGCAATGCTGGTGGGTGTTGACGCCGCTGCTGTTGCTGCCGATTGAAGCTGCCACTACCGCTGTTGAGCTTCTCTGCCACTGCCACGGTCGCTGACCAGTTGTACACCACCATTGGAGTCGCCGTTCTGGTTCCAATTCTTTTATTCTTGAAATTCTGCAACCATTGTCACTACCGTAGGAGATTGACGCTTGACGAATGAATTTTTGCTAGTAAAGAATTTCATAATAAACTCTCGTTGCTAGTATAATTTCTAAACCAACAAAGAATCCTTTCATACAAAAACTTGTTTGTCACTAAAGCAAACCCAATAAAAATAAACCAAAGTATTTAAACCTCGGGTCGTCTGATAAATCCCGATTTTGTGGTTTGTCTTATGCTTATTTTGGGGGATTTTATCACCTTTTCTCACATTTATTCAATGAAATAGCATGGTTTTGCAATTCTCCCTTGATTTGTGCTTAAATGTGAAAACATGCTTTTTAGGCCTTAAAATAGATAAATTTAATTCACTTTAATTCCATTCGATGCCTTGATGTGTTTGTTGAGTAATTTCAGGTTCATAAGGCAAGTATTAGATGGAAGAAGTGAGGAGAAAAGCATGCAAAGTGGGAGAACTCACGAAGAACTGAAGAAACCGTAAAGCTGTCAAGCCTGACCTCTTCACACTCAATCGACCATAACTTGAGCTATAGAGATTCAAATGAGGCGGTTCTAGTTGCGTTGGAAAGCTAACATCCGGGGCTTCAAAATGATATAAAATTTGCATATTTTACTTCGCGTTCAAGGGCCCGCACGCGCCATGTACGCGTGCGCGCCGATGCTGCCGTGGCCCACTAAAGTGAATTCGCCCCCAGCGATTTTTGAAGCACTTTGGGCCCAACCCAACTCATTTCTAATGCTATTTCATGCAGAATTCAAGCTTGGGCAAAGGGGAAGCAATTGTTTGGTAGTATAGCATCATGTAGGTTAGTTTCTAGAGAGAGAAGCTCCATCTTCTCTCTAGAATTAGGTTAGGTTAATTCTTCTAGATCTAGGTCCAATTTTATGATTTCATCTTGTTTTCTTTATGAATTCTTGCTTCTACTCTTTCACTCTCATGATTTGTAGTGTTAATTTTCCTTTTATGCTCTCTTTTATGCTCATGGACTCATGATGGATTTGGTTTACTTTTAATGAAATTTGATGTTGATGTTCTTTTGATGTTGATTTGAGTTGTGATTTACTTTTCTTGCAATTAGTAGTTGGTAGATTTATATTTCTTACAATTTTACTATGCTTTCATTATATGCCTTCCAAGTGTTTGATAAAATGCTTAGAAGGATGTTAGAGTAGATTTTGAGCATTCTTGGCTTGGAAAGAGTAATTAGGCAATCTTGAGTCATAAAAACCCAACTCATGTTGGTGATCTAGAGTTGTTAGCTAATATTGTTTCTATTGACGCTAATCTTTTGCTAATGTAATTAGTAAGTTGATTAGGACTTTTGGATTGAGATTAGCTAGTCTTGTTAGACTTTCTCTGAGTATGAGGATAACATGATACCTTCCTCTATCTTCGGGGATGACGTAATAAGATAAATTCTTATTTATATTTGTGACATGATTAATTAGTCTTGTTTGACATTCTCCCTTTGTGTTGGAGTTGACTAAATAAGATGAATTGATCATTGTATGACTAGGATAGAAAGCCTATGATCTCAATCTTTGCCATGAATGTCTCTCTTTATTAATTGCTTTCTTTAATTGCTCTCTTCACTTTTCTTGTCATTTATTTTATTGCCCCTCTTATAAACCAAAACCCCTTACCCCACTTCATAGCCAATAATTGACCACTTCATTGCAATTCCTTGTGAGACGACCCGAAGTCTAAATACTCCGGTTAATTTTCATTTGGGATTTGTTAATTGTGATAACTCAAATTTAATTTGATTTGAGGATTGACTATTGGTTTGGACTATACTAACAACGGAATTATTTTGTGAAATTCCGAACCGGTATAAATCCTTGCTATCAAATTAATGGCGCCGTTGCCGGGGAGTTGCAATGGTGTTATGTTGTTGGCTATTGTATATATGTTAATATGCTTCTTTGCTAGTTTTTGCTTATTTTAAGAGTTAGTTTTTATTAGTTCTTACTAGTTTTGTTTTTATTTTCTCTTGCTATTATGAATTCTCACCACTTTGGCTATGAGTTTGGTTCAAATTATGTTGTAGGGAATGGGAACTACAATGAGGATGTGCATCAAGGATGGAGCAATCAAAGATGGGAGGAGCCTCAAAGGATTAATCAACCTTCTTGGTAACAACAACCTCCGAATTCTTATGGGTATAACTCTCATCCTAATGCATATCAACCTAATGGATGTGGTAACCCTTATTGTAATTGTCAACAACCACCACCACATGCCTATGAACCCCTCCCTCAACATGACTTTGAACCACCTTACTCACAAGCCCCCTTCCACCAAACACCTCCATATGACCATAACCCATATCCACCATACCAACCACCTTGTGAACCATATGAACCATATGAAGAACCACCCCAATTCCACCACCAATACCCTCAAGAACCACCACCTCCATACTATCACATAGATGAATCACCTCCCATGTATGATAACTTTCAACCACATAATGAATTTCCCTCTCCACTACGACCCTCCATGGAAGATCACCCATACCCATCCATCCAAGAGTCAATGGATCGTCTCAATGAAGCAATGGACCGACTTCAAGCAATAATCCGTCAAAAGGAGCAAGAGGAAGCCCAAAAGAATCATGAAGCTATTGAGGCTAACCTTACAAAAATTAAAGCCAACTTGGACTCATGGGACTCATGCAACAAGCAAAGCATCTCCACGGATGAATGTGAGAATTTAACCGATGAAAGGAGCATGAAGAAGATTTTAGAATCTCAACATGAGGACAAGGAGATGGGGTATGTCTTGCAACAAGTGGAGGAGGAAGAGATTGTTGAAGAAGAAGAAGTGGTTGAAGAGTTAGAGGAAGTTGAACAAGAGGTGGATTTCAAACTTGAGAGCACTTCCACACTAAGTGACATTGTTGATGATTTTGTGGAAGTTGTTGAACCTTCTTCCAATGAGCTTGAATTTGGTGTTGAGGAGGGTGCGCAACCTCTTAAGCATATAATGAGTGATGAAGAATTGGAAGAAGGTGAGCAAGCGACAAACCTTCCTCTTAAAGATGATCCCACACCAACACATGATCCTTTGGTATTTGAGGAACCTTCTCCTATTGATATTGAGGTGAATGTTGAGATAATTTCTACATTACCTCCATGTTGTAACATGAAGAGTGGGAAAGGGCTAGAAGAAGTTGGTGAAGAAATGGTTGAATATGAAGAACTTTGTCAAGAGGAAGAGGTTGAAGTTGAAGAAACTTACCGAGAGGTGGAGGTATTCAAGAAAGAGCACAAGGGAATAGACCTCGCATTGTCTAAGTGTGGGGAGGTTCCCCTTCCTAAGTCACCATCCAACATAACATTCAAGTGGGTAAAATTCTTATCTCTAATCTTTACTTTCCTACTTGAATATGGTTTGATTGAGACGGATGGGCAACTTAGAGCTCTTTGTGGAGTTAAGAGCAAAAGAGAATTTATTAGTGGGTGGAAATGCTAATCAAGGTTCCTTATGGTTGGAAACTTAAAGTCTAAGTACAATGGTTGGTATAGTTCTCAACTAAAAGAGTCTAGGAAGATGCTTTGGTGTCTACTTGAGAATTCGGATCACTTTTCACCCAATTGGAATTGTGATGATCAACTTGAAGATGGGTGTAGAAACAAGATTTGGGATCCGGGTATATATGAGAATCAATTTTGGGAACCCTTAGCTTGTGAAGGACTCCATCAAGACTTGTTGCAACTCAGTGGAAATTTTGGAGCACAATGGAAAACCAAGCATTGGTGGAAGTTCCAAGATGAATTCAAGCACAAGCCACCATAACAAGGAGCTTTCCAAATGTCCAACTTAAGGACATAAACTAAAAGTGCTAGGTGGGAGACACCCCACCATGGTAAACTCTTTCCACTCTCTTTTAGATTTGGTTAATAAGTGATTTGAGTTGCCATTATAGGTAGTTTTTGGTTATTTTCTATACTCTTATACATTTTGCTTTGATTGATTGGTTATTTCTTAGTTTGTTTTGATTATTCTAGTTATTGTTCAATTGCATTTTACTTGTAGTACAAGTTTTGTTTTCAGTATGTTTGAAAATTTTTTTCAAAAAAAAAAAAACTAAAAAGATTTGTTGTTAAATTTGATTTGTGGTTGCTTTAGAATGTTTATAGGTTAGGAGAGTGTTAAATTATGTTTTTATGCTTCTTAAAAAAAACAAAAACAAAAAATAAAAAGCGGTCATCGGCGCCCAAGCGCGCAGTGCGCGCGCGCGCCGCTGTGGTTTCACAATTCCTAGTACTAAAATCCGAGAGTTGTGCCCACTTTATGCCTACTTTGTCCCTGTCGCATCTGCGCCCAAGCACGCATGGCGCGCGTGCGCGGATTGTTTTTGCTGCATCCATGCCTAAGCACGCATGGTGCATATGCACGGATTTGCACCCTGTTTTTCTCCTTTCTCCTTTCTCCTTCTTTCTTCTTTTCTTCTTCTTTCTTTCTACTTTTTTTTCTTTTACTTCTTCTTCCTCTCTTGAAAAAAAAATGTTTTTCTTTTTTTAAAAAATAATAATAAAATAAAATAAAATTAATTAAAAAAAATTTTAAATAAAAAAATTTTTTTCTTTTCTTCCAATTTCTTTATTTGCATTTGCTTATTTTCATTTATTGCATTTTAATTTTGTTTTTATAGCTTATTCTTATTTTCTTTTCTAAGTTTCTTAATAATGGTGTTGAATTTTCTTACTCAATTGTTGAGAATTTCTTGGTTAATCTTGGTGCTTCTTGACTTGTTTGATATTGTTGGGTGATGAAACTTTTAAATCAATGCTTAAACTTGTATGACTCTTATATTCTTTGTGCATTGATATGAACTTGCATGTCTTTCATGACCCACTCTTTCTAGTTGAACTTGATGCTTTTGAGTGCTCTTCATGCCTTGACTTTCCTCTTGCATCAAGTATTAATTGATATGCCCTTTGCCTATATTGTTTTCTCGCTTACATGCGTAGCTACCATGTATTTGAGAACCATACTTGTATTTGGCATTAGCCCCCGCCTATGTTCTAATTTCTTTCATATCTTTGTTGTAGGCTTAATTTTCTTTCTTTTTCTCTCCTTTGAGGTTGGCCACCAAGAAGGAAAGGAATGGAAGGGCTTCTAAACGGGGCAACAAACAATTTCACCCGCACAACCCTTTGAAGAAACTCATCAATTGTAGCAACCCGTCCACTTTACTCTTCTTTGCATGCACCGAGGACGATGCAAATTTTTAAGTGTGGGGAGGTCGTTCGACCGACCTCCATGGGTAACAACTTCCTTTTTCAACACCAATTCTTAATTTTTGTCCTTGTTAGTTAGTGTTGCATTGCATGATAGGTTGCATGATTAGTTAGAATTTGTACATATTTTACCATTTCTTTTTATGTTAGGACTACTTGGTTAGGGTGATGATTTCTTTTCCAAGAAAAATTGTTGTTAGGGCACCCTACCAATTTGAAATTTTTTTTCTTGTTGAACTTGCTTGAAGAATTTATTTTGGAACATGGTTTTTGAGCTAAGAACACAAGCATGTGAGTTTTGAGCCCAATGGTATGGTTACATCTTATAACCACTTATTTTCATTCTTGTGTGTATTATTCTCTCTCTATGATTGTAATCATTGATTCGTTTGATTCTTTTTGTCCATTATTCCATGTATACATGCATTTATATGATTGAGGCTATCATTTCATCTAGCTCACTTACCCAAATAGCCTACCTTTCATCAACCATTGTTAGCCAATTTTGAGCCTATTGAATCCTTTTTGTTCTTAATAATAGCACATCACCACCCCTAAGTGAAAAATAATAAATGTCCTTAATTTGGATCTTTGATTAGCTTAGGCTAGTGAGGGTGTGTATCATTTGGGTATGGGAAACTTGGGACATTGGTTGAGAGAAAAGTGTGTTCTTGTGTTTCTATTGAAGATTTTTGGGAATTGGATACATATTCATGCACTATATGTAAAAGACTATGCATTGATACGTTTGTATATACTAAAAAATGATAAAGAAAAAGAAAAAAAGAACATATATATATACAAAGAAAAAAATAGAAAAAAAGGAGAAAAAGAAATAAAAAGGGGACAAAAATGCCCCAAAGTAAAGTTCAATAAAAATCAATGCATATGGAATGTGAATTAAAAAGAATGCATGAGTATGTAAAAAAATGGGAATCATGGGTAGCTAGGTTGTGTATTAGAATTGCATAGGTTGTTACATGTGTTAGGTGAGAGCTTAGGCTAATCAAAGATACAAATTTCAAGCTCACTTAACCATATACATGCCTACCTTTACCCTAGCCCCATTACAACCTATGAATAAGACCTCATGATGAATGTATGCATGCATTGAATAATTGTTGATTGTTAGATGAAAAATAAATCTTGGAAAGCATGATTAGAAGAGAATTGAGTGGATTGACCATATACACTAGAGCGACTAGAGCGGATACACTTCCGGTGAGGGTTCAATGCTCAGTTCCTTGTTCCCGGCTTTCATGAGCTTTCTTCTTGCAAGTCTATTTGAACTTCATTTTTATATTTGAATTGGTAGGATTCGTGAATCATCATATGATATTAGCCCTACTTGTTCATACATGCTCTTGGAGATTGATTTGCTTTTGACCAAGTAGGTAGAATCATATTGCATTTAGTTGCATGCATGTAGATAGGTTTATATAGTTTCTTTGCATTGAATAAATGTTCACACCCCTTTCTTGCCCTTCTTTATTCTTAGCATGAGGACATGCTTGGTTTAAGTGTGGGGAGATTTGATAAACCCCGATTTTGTGGTTTATCTTGTGCTTATTTTGGGGGATTTTATCACCTTTTCTCACATTTATTCAATGAAATAGCATGGTTTTGCAATTCTCTCTTGATTTGTGCTTAAATGTGAAAACATGCTTTTTAGGCCTTAAAATAGCTAAATTTAATTCACTTTAATTCCATTTGATGCCTTGATGTGTTTGTTGAGTAATTTCAGGTTCATAAGGCAAGTATTGGATGGAAGAACTGAGGAGAAAAGCATGCAAAGTGGGAGAACTCATGAAGAAATGAAGGAACCGTAAAGCTGTCAAGTCTGACCTCTTCACACTCAATCGACCATAACTTGAGCTACAGAGGTTCAAATGAGGCGGTTCTAGTTGCGTTGGAAAGCTAACATCCGGGGCTTCAAAATGATATAAAATTTGTCATATGTTACTTCGCGTTCAAGGGTGCGCACGCGCCATCTACGCGTGCACGCTGATGCTGTCGTGGCCCACTAAAGTGAATTCGCCCCCAGCGATTTTTGAAGCATTTTGGACCCAACCCAACTCATTTCTAATGCTATTTCATGCAAAATTCAAGCTTGGGCAAAGGGGGAGCAATTTTTTGGTAGCATAGCATCATGTAGGTTAGTTTTTAGAGAGAGAAGCTCCCTCTTCTCTCTAGAATTAAGTTAGGTTAATTCTTCTAGATCTAGGTCCAATTTTATGATTTCATCTTGTTTTCTTTATGAATTCTTGCTTCTACTCTTTCACTCTCATGGTTTGTAGTGTTAATTTTCCTTTTATGCTCTCTTTTATGCTCATGCACTCATGATGGATTTGGTTTACTTTTAATGAAATTTGATGTTGATGTTCTTTTGATGTTGATTTGAGTTGTGATTTACTTTTCCTGCAATTAGTAGTTGGTAGATTTATATTTCTTGAAATTTTACTATGCTTTCATTATATGCCTTCCAAGTGTTTGATAAAATGCTTGGAAGGATGTTAGAGTATATTTTGAGCATTCTTGGCTTGGAAAGAGTAATTAGGCAATCTTGAGTCATAAAAACCCAACTCATGTTGGTGATCTAGAGTTATTAGCTAATATTGTTTCCATTGACGCTAATCTTTTGCTAATATAATTAGTAAGTTGATTAGGACTTTTGGATTGAGATTAGCTAGTCTTGTTAGACTTTCTCCGAGTATGAGGATAACATGATACCTTCCTCTATCTTCGGGGATGACATAATAAGATAAATTCTTGTTTATATTTGTGACATGATTAATTAGTCTTGTTTGACATTCTCCATTTGTGTTGGAGTTGACTAAATAAGATGAATTGATCATTGTATGACTAGGATAGAAAGCCTATGATCTCAATCTTTGCCATGAATGTCTCTCTTTATTAATTGCTTTCTTTAATTTCTCTCTTCACTTTTCTTGTCATTTATTTTATTGCCCCTCTTATAAACTAAAACCCCCTTACCCCACTTCATAGCCAATAATTGACCACTTCATTGCAATTCCTTGTGAGACGTCCCGGAGTCTAAATACTCCGGTTAATTTTCATTTGTGGTTTGTTAATTGTGACAACTCAAATTTAATTTGATTTGAGGATTGACTATTGGTTTGGACTATACTAACAACGGAATTATTTTGTGGAATTCTGAACCGGTATAAATCCTTGCTATCATCGTCTCTCAAGGAATTGCAGGGAGGTGTATTTATTATTGGTTATGGAAAATTATCTTTTTGGGGTTTTTGAATAAGGAATAAGAAAAAAAAATTGCAAGAAAGTAAATTAATAATTAAGAAAACTCTTGGCAAGGTATGAGAATCAGACGTCCTATCCTAGTTATCCTTATCAATTGTGATGAGAATTGTTTGTTGCTCCCACTTAGTTAACCCTTACTAAATAAAGAAAAGTCAAGTGGACCAATCAATTTGATTCCTCAAGTCCTAGTCAATTCCTAAGAAAAGACTAGCTTAGAGGGATCCAAATCAACCAGTAAATTTCAATTATCAGACAACAAAGGAGTTTGATAACTCAAGCGTCTCCAATTACTCAGCCAAAGCTAAGAAGGTAAAAAGCTAAATTAAAATCATAAATATGAAATAACTCAAATTGCATTAAATAAAGAAATCAAATCTAACATGGAGTTCATAAATTCAATTGGAAAGATAAATAAACTAGAATTCTAAGACAATTAAAAGTAGAAGAGAAACTAAATTAAAGGAACATTGAACCTGGAATTGAGAAGAAATAAACCTAAAACTAAGAGAAACCCTAAAACCTAGAGAGAGGGGAGAGCATCTCTCTCTAGAAACTACATCTAAAACCTAAATTGTTGCGAATTGATGAATGAATCCCCCCTTGTGTTCCCCCCATTCTGCAGCTCTTATTCTGTGTTTTTCGGGCTTGGAACTGGGCCAAAAGGAGCCCAGAAAATGCCCCCAGCGCTTTCTGCAACTTTCTGCACGTGGCACATGTCACGTGTATGCGTAGGTCACACGTGCGCGTCATTTGGCGAAATTCCTTGTCACGCGTACGCGTCAGTCACGCGTACGCGTCGCTCGTCTTTTGCGCTAGGCATGCGTACGCATCGCCCTTGCGTGCGCGTCGCTGCCAGCTTCTCAAAACTTCATTTTTCACGTTCCTTCCAATTTTGCATGTTTTCTTTCCATCCTCTAAATCATTCCTTCCCTATACAGCCTGAAAACACTCAACACATGGATCACGACATCGAATGGTAATAAAGGATAATTAAAATTGACAGTTTAAAGGCCTAGGAAACATGTTTTGAAATATATCACAGAATCAGGGAGGAATTTTAAAACCATGTAAATTATATGAATAAATGAGTAAAGAATTAATAAAAACCACTTAAATTAGCACAAGATAAACCATAAAATAGTGGTTTATCAATGCTGCCGTAAATTAGGAAGAGAAAGGGAGTGTCACGTTTAAATTCCATGATGTTGGGTAATTGAGGTAGGGGCTTTAATTTTAAAATTAAGAATTTTTTGATTTAAGAATTCCCAAAAGTATAGTAGATAATTGCAAATATGTTAATAATTATACTATTATTGAGTTCGGATTTTGGTTGTGAACGATTGGCTATGACTATGATTGAATTGATGGTTGTGAATGTTGATAAATTTGGTGTTGCTTGCTAAATTGTGTAACACCCTACCATACAGAGTCTTATGCTTAAGTCATAAAATAGAGGTGGCGAGGTATTACGACCTCAAAATAAAATTTAGTATGTATAGTAGTGTAAAAAGGTTTATAACTAGGAGCCTTTGAAGAAAAAGGGGGTAAATCAAAACTGGTAAATCGAAAAGCGCAACACTCCGATCGATAACGTAAACGAAACGGATATAAGATAAGCTAACATGAGAAGATATACAAAAGAGTGCCAACAATACAGATATCAAGGCTCGAGACTCAGTTTGCGAAGGTAACCGGTCCGAGCATAAAAGTATACATACATATATAAAGGAACTACCCAAAATAAAATCCAACAGACAATATACAGAACATGTTTCTCCAAAATACCTTCTAAGAGGAGTCAATACAAAATATATATAAACAGTGGAGAATATAAGTATCTAAGCAGGTACATAGAATCAAAATAAAATCCCGAGAGCTAAGGATCTTCGCCAAAATAGAAGTCTCCAGCATGCCTCAGCGAGGAGCCTCAGCGAAGAGCCTCATGTTCTGCATCTGAAAACCATAAAATCCGCATGGGTGAGAATCGGAGGTTCTCAGCATGGTAACAATGCCCAAATATCTAACATGTAATGTCCTGGGAAAGCCAAAGGCAATCCTAGAACTTCCAGTTATAATCAAAGTGTATAAATGTAACTAAACCATGAGAAAGTGAAAGTAGGCAACTAACTTAAGGATCTTCAATCTAACTAGATATCCCTTTTCCAAGTCCTTCGAACCTCCCAACCACCAACAGTAATGATATGCAAACACAAGTATATCACATAAGAAATGCACAAGTAGGAAGAAGATACGGCAGTTAGACAATTAGCAAGTAACATGCAGACAATTAGGCATTCCAAACAAATCACATATAATGCATATGATGCATGCCTGTCCTAGTGGCTGATGAGTCTCATCTGTCGGTTATAAAGCCAACCCGACAAGTCCTGGTAGCTAACCATTAGACTGTCCCTCTGTCGTGCATCCCCAACTCGAGTTATTCACAATATATTTCATAATTCACATCCAACACCCTCAATGGTGTATATTCACAGGGGCGAGCTCATCCGGAACTTTCACAGTGTCCGGCCACACTTACGACATAGGGTCAGCAGAGTATCGAGTCTCCACCTGGAGCATGTGGTGGCTAGCCACTGCTTTCACCCA
Organism: Arachis hypogaea; assembly: GCF_003086295.3. NCBI lineage: Eukaryota > Viridiplantae > Streptophyta > Magnoliopsida > Fabales > Fabaceae > Arachis > Arachis hypogaea. The sequence continues at coordinate 35,359,595 of NC_092049.1, read as the reverse complement.
GGGAAACTCGTATCTCAGATAGGTGGAGTGCAACAATCATAATATCAATAATTTAATTCAGCATATATGCATTCATTTTCAGCCTTACATTAACATTTATCTCAGCCATAAACCATCATCACACACAGCCATTTGGCTCATAACACATTCAGCCCTTTCGGCTCATATCATACTCAGCACTCCACCATCCTCCTTAACAACTCATATCATCATCATTAATCATAACTCATCATAATATCCCCTTTCTTCATCCACAAGTTACCCCTTTCTCTAGCTTCCTCTAATCACTAGGAATTCTATATTGATCTAAGATTTAAAGGATGAAATTGGGGGTTTATAAGCGTGAAACAACATCTCGAAAGGTTACAAGCTTGTTGGGAATGTGAAAGACTTGAAAACAAAAGCTTTAGAAAAGAACAGGGTCGTGTGCGTACGCACAGGGGTGTGTGTGCGCACGCCCAGAAGTATTTTCAAAAAGTGTGTGTGCACACAGGCTTGTGCGTACGCATAGAAAGTAAAATTTCCATTTTTGAGTGCGCGCACAAGGTGTGCTAGCGCCATCAACAGAGTGTCATCCCCAACGTGTGTGTACGCACAGATTGCAAAACCTTATTATTTGTGTGCGTGCACAGGGCGTGCTAGCATTCCCAGCCGCAGCCACTTCCCTGTGTGTGCGTACACACAAGTGTGTGCGTGCGCAATCCACAGGGTGTGCGTGCACACAGGCCTGTGCGTGCGCACACAAACCAGAAATCACAAATTCTGCAAAATATGCAGAATTCAGATTTCAGGCCCAAACTTTCAACGATCATATCTCCTTCATAAAATTCAGATTTCAACCAAATTTAAACCATTTTAAAGCTTATGAAATTACCTTTCATTTTATATAAAAATCATCAAATTCCAAAAATAATAGCTCAAGATATGATCCGTTGAAGTTTATATAAATTTCATTTTTACCAAAGTTCATAAACTGCCAATTTTCAAAACATACACTTCCAGCTCCATTCAAAACCAACCAAAACTCAATCAATCAATATCCATTATTTTCAAACTCTCATTCAATCTTCAACCCACCAATTCTTCCATATTTATCCAAATCTCAGTTCAATGATTTAATTCATAATCAACATTCCATATCACAATTTCCAATCAAACATTCAAGTTCATCAATCACCATATATATACACATATCAATATCACACTCCAAATCATGCTCATCAACAAGAGCCTCAACCTTATCATCCATTAAACATATTAACCCATATCACGTACATCATTACATGCTTTGCCAAAAATTATCACCACTCACAATCATTCTATCATTATCCACATATTTCAACTTAATCCACATCATCCAACAATCATATCAACATTTTAGAATCCACTAATCACATACACTACAACACAATTTATTTCAACCAATCAACAACATCAATAGTCTAATTCCTATCTTAGGGTCTCTAGCCTAAGTTTTCACACCATATTACATTTTAGATACAGAAAACCGAAACCATACCTTGGCCGATTTCCGTTCCACCCGGAACACTTCAAATTTCACTTTTTCCTCAACTTCCAATGTCTCAAAGCTCCCAAAATCAGATTTCTAAGCACAAAGCTCCTTTTCAAGCTTTCCAAGATATCAATCAAGCTTCAATATGCACATATACACTTCCTAAACTACAATTATCATACCCAAACACAATAACTCAATACCCAATACCTTAAATTCAAACTTTCACTAGGGTTTGAGATCTCTTACCGTACCCAAGAACCAAGGAAGCAAGAACAAGTCTTCCCTTCAAGTTAATTAGATTCTATAACACAAAAGAGCTCACAATTTCAACATTTTTGCCCAAGAAACTCAAAATCAAGGGCTGTAAATTCGAAGAAGAAGCTGTGTCTTACCTGAAGAATAATTGTGTGGATTTGGTAGAGCTTGACACCACGGTCGTGTGGTTGCAAATGGTGCGTCAATCGGAGCTCCGGATCAAAAGTTATGATCAATGGAAGATTGAAGTGATTTGGAGCAAGGGTTTTCTTGTTTCCCCCCTTCCTTTCAGCGTGTGTGTGTGTTTTGGAGGAGAGAGAGTGCTGAGCTCTCTAATTAAAAGGGAGCTTGGCTGGGCCTTAGGCCCAACATGGGTCCAGTTGGTTCGGTTTGGCCTGTTCGGCCCAATCTTGGGCCGATTTCTTTAAAATTGGTGTCAAAATTCTCGTTTTAATTTTCTCTATCATATTAAACCATAAAAATATCATTTCTCATTCTCTAGAATATATTTTGATTTATGGGTTAATTGGTCATTAATTAACCGGGTTTTACAAATTGAGATTATGAAAGTAAGGGACAGGGTAGATAGAATGCTTCTTTTGTTACTAAGCTTGCTGTTATGGATTAATGAATTATGGCATGTTTGATGAATTAATGTATATTTGAACGATGATAATTGCTGATTTATGATGGGTATGATTGATGATGAGTCCCTATGAAAAACTCTGTTTAAGATAATGCAGGAAAATATATGTACAATTAAGTATATGAGCATTTGTAAAAAGGTGAATTGATGAGTTTAAACTCCTGGGGCTGTGTTAATCACTTTAGCAACTTTGGTTAGTCAAAAAAAAATAGAATTATGTTTCTAGAGGAATTTTAGGCTTGAATATAAAATTTGGTATGATGGGTTGTTAAATTACTTAATGTAAAATTTTCTACATATTTGGCAGCAATTTAAAATAAAAACTACGAGCAATCTAAACATTATTTTTGATCCAATTTATTTTTCTATCAAACTTCAAGAAGTCAAGATTTATCCATAAAAAATTCAGGGAATTTGGCCAAGTGATTTGAAAGATGTGAATTTCTGAAATTTAGTGGTTGCTTCAGACTTTTTTGGTTTTCTGGTTCTGCAGTATCAACTTCCAACCACTAGAACTTTTGATTGATTTGGTATTTTGAGTTGCTTCCAAAAGAATTTAAAATATCTATAAGTCTATTTTAAGTGAGTATAAAGTTCATATCTATAACTATTTTATAGAGTTAGTTATGTCTCTTGGAAGCCGGGCTGTTTTCGGGAAATTCAGAACCAATTCAAAGAAATAGGGCAGCACTTCCAACTAACATTTAATTAATCAAACGAGGTGCTATGGACCTGAAATTTGTTTGTCCTAAAACTTAGGGTGTTAAGTATATTCTCACCAAAATCTGGAAGTATCGGATTAGAATTGGATTTATCATGAATTTTTCAAAAGCAAAGCTGCTTGCTATATTTTTCTAAATCTTCTTAGGACAGCAGCAGATTTTTATTAAGTTTGCCATCAAATCCAATTATAATCCAAATACGATAAAACCTTAATTTCAATCCAAAGGAGTGTGTCCAGATTTGGTAGCATACATGACCTTAGTTAAATAAAACAAAAAGGATAGATTTTTCCCAAAAGAGTTGATGTTAAATGGTGATGCAGAGGGTTGCGTAATTAAATGGTGATGCAGAGGTATGTATGATAAAATGGTGATGCGGAGGTATAATGAAAAGAAAAGAAGAAGAGAAACAATGAATGAAACAAAAGTTGAGAATTGTATGTTGAATGGGCCTTGTGCCAAATTGCTAATGCGAAAGTGCCCACCTAATTGATAGCCTGAGATTGCTAATGCAGGAATGTTTGCCTAACTAATAGCTTGTCTCTTACCGTGATGCCAAGATATCCTAACTGACATGGGTTCGCCCATTATAATAATTATGCCTAACTGACACGGTAAAGATACCATATTTGGGGTTCGCCCCGAGTAACGTCGAGTTGCGGGTAGACAAACGATCCATGAGCTCATGGCCTTCGCTAGGAACAGGCATGCATCATAAATTGTTTGCGCACTTGCATTTGATTATGTTTATTTATTTTATTTTCCTGTGTTTGTGTCGTTTGCTTGTGCTGTTTGCCTCGGTGTCTTGCTTGTGTGCTTAATTAGTTAATTTGTTATGCTATGAACTTAGTAATGTGGTTTAAAGAAAGGGATTTAAAAACAACTTAATGTAAGACTTGGGAAGAATTTTAAGAGTTTAACAAAGAAAACTATTTTTTTGTGATATAAGTTAGCTATTTGTATTTCATTATGTATTTTTACGGCATTCGCTTTTCCTACTGAGAACATGCGAGGACGATGTTCTCACCCCCTACAGATCTTTTGTTTCAACGACAAGTTCAAGAAACCCTTGACAAGGAGCCACGACCGGTCCACAGATTTTTATATATAAGTATTTCGTATTTTCTTGATTTTGGTTTAATCTTAGATTTTATTTTTTTTCTCGTCATTTATTGTTCTAGAAATTTTTAGAGGGATAGGACTTGTATTTGAGAATCCTGAGATAAGTCTGTGTATATAATGTTATATATATATATCTTTGTGATTAAGTGATTAAGAGTAAACTTCTCTTTTTCTTAATTAAAGTTTCGACTCGTATTTGCAAAGGCTCGATAATAAATAAAAATAGTATAAAATAAAAAGGTTTAGTAGTAAGTAACGCCTGAACTTTTAGTACGGTCATGAGGTGCTAAAAGTTAGAGTGTTATACATAGACCCCGACCTCAAAGATGTTGCTAAATTTAGAATCATGTTAGTTGATTCTATCTTATATAATCACTAAAATGGCTTTCTTTTATAATTTGTATGAAAATATTGTGGTCTATATGCATATTTGTTGATGAAGTTGATGATCCTTTTGAACTAATGTGTAGGCTGCTTGGTGGTGTACCATCATCCTTTGCGAGCATTAGTCAAGTTCCATAAAAAACAGCTTGGTTAGGGGCTGAGGAGCTCAAACAAGGTGTTGTGTCAGTGAAAAAAATTGAAGAAGTCCTTATCCAACATGAGGTAATCACAGTTATATTTTTGCGAATGTTTTTTTTTCCAATGTCTATTTGGATTGTTGTTGATGCAAAAGTACTCGACATTTTAATATGGCTTAATAGGAAGGTCCAGCTTGGATTTCTGCAAGTATTGTTGTGATTAATGTTACGAAGGATGATTGGTTCTACAAATCATGTAGAAAATATCCAAAGAAAGTAGAAACTCCTATTGAAAATAGATATGAATGTGGGAAGTGTGGCCATACACATGGATCTGCAGCCCTAAGGTTCTTTTGTATAATATTTGTATGAAACTTTTTAAATAAACTACATGTTCATTTGTAATTTGTTTGTATTATAGGTTCAAAGTCGAGGTCATGGTTTTTGACGGAAGCGGTAGCATCCGATTTCTACTATGGGACAAGGAAACAAGTATGCTAAGTGGGAAGAGAGATGAACAGATTATGGAGGACAATGTAAGCACTGATGTGAGGGAAATCGTCGGTCAGAATTTTCACAAAAATAATCTTGTCGAAGTATATATCCAAACCGGTAGACAACCCTCAATCAAAGTTTAATTTGTTTGTCACTTAAGTCAAACCCAATAAAAACTGAGAGTATTTAAACCTCGGGTCGTCTCTCAAGGAATTGCAGGGAAGTGTACATATTATTGGTTATGGGGTGTATATTTTTGGGGTTTTGGGTTTGATAGACAAGAAAATAAAACCAACAACTAAGGAATGTAAATGCTAAAAGCTACTCAAGGCAAGGATTAAGAGTCAAGGTATCCTATCTTGAATCATTGACCACAACATGATGATTACAAAGAGTTAATTCCACTTAGTTGTCCTCTAACATCGGAGGGTTAAGTCAAGTGGATAAAATTGGTCTTAGAACCAACTAAAAACCCTAAATCACCAATGAAACTGAACATCAATGATCTCAAGGGACCTAAGTCCTCAATCACAAGCCAAGAGTACCAAAATCTACTCTAAAACCCAACCAAGTATTGGAAGGCATAAAATGAAAGCATGGTAAAATTGTAAGAATAATAAAATCTAAAGTTACCAAATACAAAAGAACAATAATAACAACTCAATTAAACATTAATAAACATGAAAACATAAATTGCATTGATGGAAATTAAAATCAACAAAGAGTTCATAAATATAAAAATGACAAAATAAAGGAAATAGCAAGTAAAACTAAAACAGCAAAGATGTAAGAATAATAAATTGCAAGAAAACTAAATCAAAGCAAGAATTAAAATCTAAATCTAAGAGAAATCTACCCTAATTCTAGAGAGAAGAGATAGCTTCTCTCTCTAGAATATGACCTAGAGCATGTTTCTGCTCTACTCTTAATTGCTCTCCCCCTCTCCCTTCTTGATTTTGGCTTCAAATACTTCAGAAATGAGTTGGATTTGGGCCTGAAACAGCTCAAAAATTGCCCCCAGCGTGTTCCTTTAATGAGGTCACGGGACCAGTTTCACGCGTGCGCATCGCTTGGCAAAATTTCTTGGTCACGCGTACACGTGGGTCATGCGTGCGCGTCACTATGATTTTCACAAATCTTTATTTCTTTGTGAATTCTCCACTTTGCATGTTTTTTCTTCACTTCTTCAATCCAATCGTTGCCTTATAAACATGGAATCACTCAACAAACATATCAATGCATCGAATGAAATTAAAGTGAATTAAATTTAGCAATTTTAAGGCCTAAAAAACATGTTTTCACTCTTAAGCATAATTTAGGAGAAATTCACAAAACCATGCTATTTCATTAGATAAATGTGAGAAAATTTGATAAAATCTACTAAATTCAACACAAGATAACCCCTAAAAATGGGGTTTCTCAACCACCTATTGTTATTCTTAAGAATTACTAACTATAAGCTATATAGCAAGAGTGAAGTATTGTTTTATTTGATTACAGGTTATAGTGGGAGATGAATATCCCAAAACATTTGATAACGTGATGGACAAAAGAGTCCCTTTTAAGATAAATATTAAGGAACCCAACATTAATCAGTTTGATCATGCGTACACGGTTATGAAAATCTATGATGATGAGGATATCATTGACAAATATCTTCCCAAAGAGTTGTCTGCTAATCTTTCGAGTAATGTCAGTGTAAGTTCTCTAAAAGATTGAGTGCTACCGCTAAATGTATATTCTTATACATGGTCAATTCACTGTAACATCTAAGCAGAACAATTCATTCCCTAAACACAAGAAAATGGCTGCAACAATTATTTGGAAATTTCAGGAAATGTGGCTAATCTTAAAACTGATTGTGATACTGAGTCTTCTATGGTATGTTCAAAATATCTATTGTATTTTATATTGTTACAAACAAGTACAAATTTCTTGACAGCTTTTAAAATGATAGTTTAACCTGATAGTTATTTCTTATTTATGAGTTATATGATGTTTTTGAAGAGTGCATCTCATCCCTCAAGTACAAAACACCATCTAAAATAATTACCAATGAATTGAAGAATTCTTTCTCAGGTTTGAATGAAAATGAGAAAGAAGACCAGCTGTCAAGCAACAAGTTCAGCAGGAAGATGGGAAAGAGACAAAATTGTGTTAACCTTGATGCAGATATATGAGTTGTTGAAAATTGGGTTTATATTTTGAGTAGTAAAAGAAACTCTATTATAGTCACCTAATTATGTGTTTTGTAATTGTATGACTTTTTTATTATCTTTCTATCATGTGAGACTTTGTTAGTTTGGTGGCATTCAATTTATGATGAATTTACCTTAGAAACTTAATTGATTCCTAATATGATTTCTAGATAGTTAATTTTATTTTGACATGGCCAGTAGCTACCTGCATACACACATTAAAAAATTGTTTTTAGTAAGAATTCTTCTTAATGAATTTAATCATCTAATGTATAATATGGCTTATATTGACAGTTACACTAACTAAAATTGTTTCACATGGTTAGAAATAAATCATGTACACATTAGAGTAAAAAGAAGTATGCATTCACTATGAAATTTTGATATATACTGTACAACTACTTAGTTTAAAGTGTGCAATATGTATGAAATGCTAGATATTACAATATAATAATTTATAAAATAAGTATGAAAAGCTACTATACGGATCGTGATTGAGTCGAAATAGTATAACACATGATATTAGAACAAAACCTATATATGAATAAAAAAATCAGTCAAATACAATTATTATATTCTTATCATACGACACTAATAGAATTTAATAGAAAAGATGGTCAGGTGGAATATAAAGTAATGTCCAGCTCAAATACATAAACCAAACATTTGTGATGGACTATGTTACGGAAATTTTTATCTGCGAAAAAAGACATAATTCAGTTTCATAATGAATTTCTAACTTATATGTACTTTTACTAAAGTGGTTCACTAAATATAGTTTGAGTTGTACCTAAGTGATTAAATATTGTTTGTTTAATTAATATTGTCAAAATATTAAAAGAAATAAATATGCTAAAAATTAGAACATAGTGAAAAATGACCTTTACGAACTTATTTGTTAGGGATGTTGACAAATAATTAATCTAATCTAAGCTATTTAATATACTAACTTGGCAGTGAAGGTGAAATTTTTTAAAGAAAAACTATTTATATTGACATGTAAGGTTAAATTTAACCTGATTTCAAAACAATGAATATAAATATTTAAAATATAACTATCAGAATTTTATCATCACTGAAGAAATTTGTCGGTCATATGAGCAATTTCAATTTATGGTATAAGAGATATTACGTGAGGTATATACCCTAAAGCTTTTCTTGGGCTATAGACACAGTATACAACAAAAAAATAATAAGTTTATTTCAAGCATTCCCTGTGTACATTACATGAAGAAGAAGGGTCAAAACATGTAAAAATATGTTAAACCAAATATAATAAAGGGACACATGATGGATACTCTAAAGATTTTCCTGGGCTATAGACACAGTATAGATAATAAAAGATAAATTTATTAATTGTTATTATAATCAAATCCTCCCTGTGTACATTGCGTGAAGAAGAAGCGTCTTCACTATGTACAGAAACTTAACAAAGCAGTGTTAGATGAGGTAACCGATGTACATATTTTGAGTATACATTGCCATATATTGCTAATAAATAACACTACAGATTAAAGTAATATTGTTGATAGCACTTTTGGCATTTAAAAAATGTCAATTAAGACGGTCTACCGCTGATCCTATGGTCAATAATCGAATAATTTTTAATGGGATATGATAGTTGTGTAAACTGCAGTTGCTTTTTCAATAAACAATGCTATCTTGATGGATTTTACATAGTAATTATATATTATTCGAAGTTTTCAATGCTTGATATTTATCTAAAAGGATGAATGTCAAATAAAGTCAACCCATATTAGCAGCATATCTTAGGTTTAGGAGGTAATCACGCAATGCTATATGACCCAATAGTTAATTTATTTTTGTTAAAATAACCTTCTCAGACTAATATAAAATGTTACACATTAAAATAATTTTGTGTTTAAAAGTTTTATGTTTATCATTTATCTATCATCCATCACAACTCATAAATATCAACTAAATAAATACTCAGCTTGGATAAGTATGGTAAGAATCGTAGGGATTTATATACTTTTTTTAATACCAAATCTCTTCAAAATCATAACAAAATGGATATTTTCAAGTTGGACTTTTTCGATCGTTGCATTGCAAATAAAAAAATTATATGCATTAGGGAATTACATTCGTGATTATGATAGGGAGGAATTGAAAAGAAGATTAAATAAATACATGACAATTTTATTCATCCTAATTCAATATGGAAAGATTGGATTATATAAATTGATAATTAAGCCATTAAATGCATTAGCACCACATACTTAGTAGAGTTGTTAATATAGAAATTTAAATTAAATCCAAATATAGTTTGACGAAAGAAATTAAATAGAATCGTAAAAATTTATTCCAGATCATTCTCACTCATAATTTACAATAGGTGAAATATTTTGTTTCATGAGCCAGCTGTATTATAAATCTTTCAGTCAATATGGTAATTGTAGATAGTTGACCTCTTAATATAGAGATATGACTTTCTCGTGTGACAATACTTATAGTTAAAATAAATATAATTTTTACATAAAAAAGTGAATAAGATTGATAAGGACAAAAGTCTCTCAAGAGTAGAATATTCTAAATGTATCTCATAGAAACTACATCCAAGATGAATTAGTTATTCATAAAATGGGAATATATATATATATATATATATAAGTAATAAAGATAGAAGTATAAAACTACAAATTAAGAATATCCAGCAATGGGCCAGATTATGTCTTATATCCACTAAAGCAACTCAATGGAATATTAGTATAGCATCAGATCATCCAATATAGGATGAGTGCATTCTAAATTATTTTTTCAAGTTGCATATATTTTTGAAATAAATTGTCAATTCTACAATATTAGGATAAAATTTATGATATAACTTTTATGTGAACACGTAATAGCTACACAAGCATATAGTCATCTATTTGCCCGTTTCATAATTTATTTTATTATACAGACGGGAAAAATGTCAGCTAATATTATTTTTGTAAAAAATTAAGCAAATATAAAATTGAAACTTATAAAGTTATTATGTTGGATTCCAAATGGCTCTACTGAAGACTTTCTGACTGTTGAACATGGCTTGAAAATATTATTTTCTATAAAAAAAATTACTTGGATAGTTGATCTCCTAATATAGTTGCAAAGTATGTATTTCATAGAGAGAATTTTGCTTTTTTACATATTTGCATAAAATCATGAATAATATTGAAAAGTGATACTTATACTCGAAAGGAACATCAACCATAACGATGACATAGGCACTACATTCAAGGTACATCAATCAATCACAAAATTTGTATACATATCTATAGTAAACCGATATATTAATAATGAGAAAAATGATTAATATATAATATAAAGTTACAAGTAGTATGCTCAAATATGCCTTTTAACTACTTCATTCATACTAAGAAGGTACTGTTAGACATATGATATAAGAGTCATGACAGCGAATATTTTATTCATGTGGATTTTCTCCAAAATGTCCATATTTATCGTTAATAAAAAATGATAGTTAGGAGATTAATCTAAGAATAGAGTGTGGTCATTTATGTGAAGCTTATATTCGTAATAAAAACCACATTTTTCAAAGGATAAAATATTAGATTTTATGTATTATATTTGCCTTTGCAATGTAGGTAAAAAATAAGTTTAAGTACAAAAATTTAGATATTTTAAAATATGAATAAAACACTTTTGTAAGAATGATTGGTTATGATGTATATAGGTGCATGTGTCACCTTTTATTGAGGTTTAAATATAGCTTATAAAAGAGAACAAGTACAAACTGCAAGTCAACACAAACAAGCAACACAACGCCATAATTTCTTCTTAATTAGGATATTCAGGTATAAATACCATTTATAGCCTTAAGGATGAATCCACTAAAAAATCTATTACTAACCCTCTGTCTAACTTAGCTAAAAGCCTTTTCAAAATCATTTCTAAGATGAGTGACATTACACCCAATAGAGTCCCCATTTCCCATATCAATGATGAAATATTGTGGAGGATATTCAGCAAGTCTCATCATAAAACTGTTGGGAGGTGCAAAATGTTGAGCAAAGAATGGAGGCACAAGCTATCTAGCCCATACTTTGTCAAACATTTCATGGAAAAAAAGCTCGGGAATAAATGAATGATCATTGGGGTTGGTTATCCCCCTTTTAATAAAAACTATAGGTGATTTTCTGTGCGTTGATGTTGTAAGCGGACAACAGTTTGATTTCAACATTCATATACCTATAAATAACTTTGGCTACTATATTCTATCAGGGTAACATTTGTCTGAAGTTTTGACAGTGTGGCTTCAACTCTACACTTATGATATTAAATCCTCTCACCAAGAGGATGGCTTTTGTTCCTGACAAGGCTAGGAAGCATTGCTGGTCTCTCTATATGCTTTTAGTTATGTGCTTGATACCATTGAGTATCGCATAGTGCATGTTTACAAGAAGCACTACAAAGACAAAGTACTCTCATGGAATCTCTACAATTCTTACAAAGCAGAGTGAAACTACTCTGGTAACTTCCAAACCAAGGCTCAAAAACTTGGCCCAAAGAATATTGTAGACAAAGGTGTTGTCTATTGGATAGGTTGGAAAGGGGTTAGATTTGAAGAACCAGCCTCCATAATTACTTTCTCTCTATAAAGCAGATTTTTTTTGAAGTTAATGTTCCGCATGAAGTGAGATCATCATATAACTCACTCACAAACTTCAATAATGGCGTTGGTTTCATATCATATAAGAAAATTGGATTCACAAAGGAGGTTGTTGTTTGGGACATCTCTCCCAAAGCTAATGATAAACCTAGGTAGGAAAAATGATCAAAGTTTTGGGAATTAGTATTCCATACAACTCAACTATCTTTGTGGAAAAGGACATTATTTCTGTTATGGAGTTTTAGGGTAGCTTTGGGAGTGCGAATGATTTTGAGAGCACAGATCTCCTTATATCAAGGTTTAAGTTAATGACTGCCCAAAGGCAGCATCTTCTCCATAGGAACTGGAACAAGAATGCTTATGTTAAGTCTATTTCTATGCACTTGCAAGGACTCTATCCAGTTTGAATCACTTCCAGAAACCTACTCCACATATTAGTATTGTCATGACCCAAAATGAGCCATGATCGGCGCTCAGGAAAATAATCCTATAGCAAGCCTAACATACACAAATATAAGTTAAATAAGCAAGTTACAAATATTTTACAAGTTCTAAAATAAATAATTATATATTTTAGGGTTAAAAAAAATTTAAAATAACTAAGAATGGTTGGATCCTACCTGTGACATATGGAGCATATACTTCTAGGAATTTGACAAAGAATGGGTACTCATTGCAGACCGTTACTCTTGAATAAAAAGTCTCACATAATCAAATATTTGTCCCTGAAAAATAATTTTTTTTTAAAAAACGGGGTGAGTTTTGCAACTCAGTGACTAGATACATCTATAATCGACATAAGACCATATAAATATTATTATCAAAGTAATATTAATTAGAAAGTAATAGTTGATAATAATAGGTGAATCAATAAGGGAGTTCTCATACAGAAATCAAATCAAAAGTCCACACCTTGGCGGCTCCACCTCTATGGGTAGCCCTTTCCTCTTGTGTGTCCTAACAGAATAACAGATCTAACGTGTGGCCTACATGTTAGGCTAGCAATACCCCTGCTAGCTGGAGTCTGAGTTAGATGCATCTAAGTTAACGTCATAACCGCCGTTAACTACGGTTTTCTAATACGAGCCTCCCAAACCAATTCAAAACATATAATTTCAAATACAATAAATCCTTGATCTTTCAAATATATAAGATATCGAATCAAATCAAATCATATTATACTTTCTCAGCAGAAATCTTTCCAATCCTACTCTTTCAATCATAAGAAATTTCAAACATATTTCACAACTTTTAAAGTGAATACTAACAAATACTTCAATGCTTTAAAAACAGATTTTCAATTAAAATCAAATATTTTAGAATAATACAAAACTTCTTCAAAAATATATATAGTCTCATGTATAGTTCTAAAAGTATAAACTTCGTAAAAACGAATTATTTAAATAAGTCAATTATACTAATCAATTTAAAACCATTCAAGGCAAATATAGTGAGTATAGTTCAAAGATCATACTAGTTATAGGTCAAAATAATTATACATGTACAATCAAACAATTATAAATGTAAAGTCTACTCACAGCATGGTCCTAACGGACCGAAGAGACCAAACCAAACCCGGAGTGTCGAATTAAAGGCTACGAACTGCGCAGAATTTGGACTCGGGTAATAGCAATAACTTCAATTCTCACTGCAGTAACATCAATAACAGCCCTAGTAGCAAGGGACAACAGCGAATCCAACCGCCTACGGTGGTTTAAAATTGAGCAAAGACAGACAAGGACATCAAGCAAGATAGGACAAAGTGAATAATAGAGCTTTACGGCAAGACATGGCAGAACAAGAGTAGTCTTACCAAAAGAAACAAGAGGATGGAGCATCAGCAGCTCCGGTGATCCTCATAGGCAAGGACAAACTGGCAGAAATAAAGCGGAGCTAGGGCAAACTTGTAGAGTTTACGGCGGTGGCTTCCGGTGACGTCAGCTCGGTTCTCGGCGACTAGAGGCACGGTGGCACAGCCTGCAGCAACAGCGGAGGCATACCAGCTCCCGCCTCCTCGCAAGACTTTCCTCTCTTTGGTCATTGCGTTTCTCTCTCCTCTGCGAGCTCCTCTCTCCTTCTTCGAAGCCCCCTACCCGTAGCCGTGACGGCGATGACGGAGCTCTCCTTTCAGCGGCGGCGACAAGGCGCGGAGGCAATGAGATGTCGTCCCCTTCCTCTGTTCTGTGTGTCACGTCTTTCTCTTCCACATGCGGTGGTTTCTCGTGGGGCGATGGAGTCCTCGACGACGGCAGTGGAAGCTCCGGCTGCGGCAGGGACGGTCTCCAGGGGCGACGGCGAGGACGGCGAGACAGCACCTCCTCTCTTGCACTTCTTCTTTTCTCCTTCCCCCATTCCCTGTTTCGATCTCCTTCTCCCTCTCTCTTCCTGATCCGCGACAACGACGGCGACGGCGGCTCCGAGCCCCGCCAGCGCTGTCCCTTCCTCCCCTCTCTTTTTCTTCCCGATCCTCACTCTCTTTGCTTCTCTTCTCTGATTTGGGGGTGGGTGTGTGTTGGTGATTTTGGAAGTTAGGGTTAAGTTTGGTTTGGGAAAAAGATGAGTAAGGGTATTATAGGGATTTTACATTCTACCCTCCTTATAAAAATTTTTGCCCTCGAAAATTGATATAATCTGCAAGACTTTACATGGTTTTAGCACTTATCAAACATGAGAAAGAAGTATAAAAAGGTGCAAAAGTTACAAGATAGGTTTCTGTTAAAATGATGCGGTTGACATCCACCGACTCATTCCCTTGACAGTTCAAATGTACGTAGCACTCTTCACTTCGTTCGTCAATCTCCTCAAAATACAATCTTACTTCATATTCTCCTTGGTTCTATAGTATATATCCATGGAAGCAACCAGTCTTACGTCATGTCTTAGAATTACAACTTTTCAAACTTCAGCATCGATAAGCTGTGTCCTAATGAACTAACGTATCGTTTGCTATCTAGGAGACGCACGTGATAGCGAAACAAGTACGAGTTTACTCAAGAGGATTCAAAACTTAGGAAGAGAAGAGCAAATCTCACAGATGGTGTTCGCACAAATGTGGAAGGATGCTTAAGATTGCAATTAAGCAATGATGTACATAAACAACGAAGTGTTCTAAAAAGAGAGAATTGAATCTTAACGAGAAAATCTTAATCAAGAAATTTTGATAGAAACAATAAAAGAAAAGATAGTACATTAGGTCAAAACAAGTTTAAGTAGAATCAAAGAAGTACAAAATTCACCAAAAGAAGGTAACCAAAGTCAATGCAAATTTTTTTTTTGAAAGATTTAAGTGGACTATTAGGGACACAATAAAATAAGAAAAGAATCAAATCAAAAACTTTTTCAAATAAGATCTGGAATAAAAATTCAAGAATACTAAAAGATATGATGTATCATAGTAAAGCAAGCTTAGATTACATCAAGGAGTTACATAATTCACGTAAAGGAATGCAACGTCAACACCTATGTTATCGAGAATCTATGGGATAGCCAAAAG
The DNA here is from genome assembly GCF_003086295.3 of Arachis hypogaea. Lineage (NCBI taxonomy): Eukaryota > Viridiplantae > Streptophyta > Magnoliopsida > Fabales > Fabaceae > Arachis > Arachis hypogaea. Next base: position 35,343,994 of record NC_092049.1, on the reverse strand, counting down.
CACGATAAGATCGAGATATGTATAAAATGTAGGACATGAAACAAAATAATCAAATTTCATTTCAACAAGAATTAAAACAAGGAACTCCCGATATGAAATATAGCGGAATGAACGATAAATAAAATCACGCGGCACGATTATAGTTTATACTTCAACACAAACCATCCCAAGAAGAACACCTAACGTTCCCAAACTTAACGAAATACATCCAACCAACTCCAATCCTTCTACCAATTAACATCTTAGAAGATTTCACAAAACCCCTGTCGCTTAGCTTTCGACTTTTCGGAAATATATTAGCTGATGAATTAGTAGTTGTTGTTCTTGTTTCTTTAGTACCCTTAGTAGTTCCTATACCTGTCATGTTCCTTGGATTATTTACAAGCGGTATTCAAGCCCTTATTTTTGCTACTTTAGCTGCGGCTTATATAGGTGAATCCATGGAAGGCCATCATTAACTTAATAAATTTAGGAAATAGTCTTTTTTTTTTTTAGTTTCTAGTTTAGTTTGACTCGCCACAATATATGTGCGGCTAAAGATAATATACTTAGGTAACAAAAATACATAAAAGAGAAACAAATAAGTTTTGAATTCTGATTCTATTAATTGAATATTCATAAATACGGGGTTAAATTAAATGCAATCAAAGTATAAATAAATATATGATTTGGTAAAAAAATAGAAAAGATTACTTGAGAGCTGTAAAAAAAATAGGAAAAACATCTTTTAAATTTTTAAATAATGAATCTTTTTCCTATTTTTTTTTACTAAACTAAAAAGAATCTTTGTTTTCAATTTTTTTCAATAACTTTTTGGTATTGTTTTTGTTGTATTTTATTTTGTTCATTCAATCTATAACATAAATATTTTTTTTTACATTATAATATAGATCTAATTTGAATATTATTTTATTAGAGTCTATTAATGTTGTAAATGTAAATATTAAGAACTTTAACTTTGAACTTTGTAGGATATTTCCGTTTACGACATGTGATTAAAATGGATATTACATAAAACTAGAACGTATTTGTATTTCATTCATATTCAATTCAACAATAAATAAAAAATCCATTTAGATCACTCAAATTTACCATTACTTAAATAAAAGAAACAAAAGACTTTAGAAGAACTATTTCTCACAGGTTATAGTTTCTAGTCGTCCGTATGCACCATGCTCAACAATCATACCACAAGATGTGACAACGCAAGATAGAATATAAATTTTTTTTCAACAAAACTAGAAAGCAAACAAAACAAAATAAAGTCATCAGAACAATATCATCATAGCATAAAAGGCTTTAGGACATAAGTAAATGTTGAAATCACCGAAAAACTTCACCATATTCCTCATCAACATCATCAAGACTCTAAAAAGGCCAAAATGATGTATTGCAAATAATTGAAAGAACAAATTAAGAAAAAGACATAGATGTTGCATCCAAAATTAGAAGCTAGTATATAAAAAATGGTATCGCCTGGAGATTTCTACTTCTAAACATCAAAAACAATAACAAAACAAAATATTCAAACACAATCAATCAAAGTATAGTAATAAAAAAGTATTTAGAACGAGCAAAGGCAACATATGAAAAAAAAATCTAAAATAAATTAACCAACTAAAAATAGGAAACACATCAAAAGAAAAGAAAATATTGATAATTTTACACCTCCAAAACTAAGCTATGATCAATCCATACCCATAAATTCTCAGGTCAACAAGTTATAACGAAACAACTCAAGATTAAAGCCATTGACTCAAAATGAACCTATCGGTTTATTTAGAGTTTAGACATCTCCAATCTTCATACATTGTAAACAAGTACTAAAGTTGTCCTAAAATTAGAAAAGTAATCATTTTTTTTCAATGCCTACTTTATAATAATCCGTGAATATAATAAGGAGAAAAACTCATAAGAATTTGTTCAACTTTAAGGAATTAGATATCCAATCTTTTCCATCCAAAATCGTCAGAAATTCTCCAATATCTAAGACCTACAATCTCAATCTCACGAACCCAGAAAACTAAACTTCCCAAATCTCAGAGAATAATGACAATAGTTGAGAACAGAGGAATTTTCAAAAAAGGCAAAGGTTAAGAAAATTTTCAAGTTTCAGATCTTAGCCAAAAAACAAAGTTCATGTTTTACTCACAAAAAAAAAACAAGCGTTCACAATCTATGTTTCACCTTCACATGCATTATCTGTTTGAGAATAGTCCAAGTTCCTTCACAATGAATAAACTAAGATACCACTCAAGCAAATATCCAGTTTTAAATCAAATTCAAACAACAAAGTAGCATTACTACTATCACAGTTACAGTTATATATATGAAATCAGCTAATAAAAAGAATACAAGACAAACATCACCAAAACAAATAAAATTATCAAAACTGATTCTAACACACCTTCATCCATACATAAACGAAATTTTTGTCATGATAATACACATAAAATAAGTTGTTTGAGCTACCCTTTAGTAAGGCATTCGCGTCTAAATGTAATCCACTATTGCAAGTCTTGCAACAATGAAATCAAAACATAGCACATAATTATTAAAAGACACAGACACATCAGATGTGATGTCCACTTCTAAAGTCAGACTAACTAAATTATTTCGACTTTCAGTTTTAAAATAATGAACATGACCATAAAAATTCACTTGAAAGTACGAAGTCATTTCGACATGATCACAAAAAATGTTTCTTAATCTAACTAATGATAAACTTGAAAAAGTATAAAGGTAGTATAATAGAAAACCTTTTGAGATCTACTTCCATCTAAATAGAATAGAAAGGATCCCATTGAATAGATAGAAAGTTGTGTGAACCAATAAAATATTATATTGTAAGCATCCAAAAGTTAAATAATTTCTCTCCTTGTTTTTCAATTTAACTCTCTGCAAAATTAGCTCTCACCTCTTTCTTCAAGTATCATATATTTCTTATATATCTCTTGAAATAACTAATTCCTTTCACAAACATCACATTCCGCAGAAATCATTAGAATTCAGCAACAATAAAACAAAATTATAGAACATAATCACAATAATTCTGTGACAGAAAAACCATGTCCAGTAACACAATACTATAATAAAATCAGATCATCAAATTAGAAAAATTCAAACAAACTTCTAAATCGAAAAGATCTTCAATCCATCTAACTAGTCACCCACATAATTCACTATACCTAAACAGATAAAATCACCAGTTCGATAAACAACAATAACATTCCATTACATGCTCATCGCATAATACTTCTCCTTGAAAAACTGAATAACAGTTTTCAAAATTCTTAATTTAAAAGAAAGGATCACAAGCAAATCAGAATTTGGTCATAACTTCAAAGATTATCAACATAAAAAGAAAAACTCCGATATCGCTTATCAAGTCCAGAACAAAGCATCTCGTTCAGTAACTCAACGAATTCATGCAATCCACAATTTCAAATACAGTTCTATAGAGGAATTAGAAAGTAATTCACAGCAAACACCGATTGGATCTTCTAATTAATTCATGAAATATTGACATCAGGAATCATAGAGAACAACACGAAGACGAAATAGATTAAAGCATGCATTAACAAAAATCAGGGAGATTTGAACTAGCTACGAGAGAAATCGCGAATCGGAACTAAAATTAAAACCTTTGCAAAAACACGTTCAAGAAAAATCTACCAAAGAATAAGTCAAGATTGGGTACAAAAGAACAGGAGTAGTAAGAAGCGGCAGAGGACACATGATCACAATCAAAATATAACAATGACACAGAGGACAAGGATGACATTCCTATAGGACTTTGATAGTGCCACAATTTGTACAAATAGGCGCGCTTCTATTTATACAATTGTGATCCTACCATAGAACACTTGCTCCATATTACACAGATTAAACCAAAGCTCTGATACCACTTTGTCATGACCCAAAATGAGCCATGACCGGCGCTCAGGAAAATAATCCTATAGCAAGCCTAACATACACAAATATAAGTTAAATAAGCAAGTTACAAATATTTTACAAGTTCTAAAATAAATAATTATATATTTTAGGGTTAAAAAAAATTTAAAATAACTAAGAATGGTTGGATCCTACCTGTGACATATGGAGCATATACTTCTAGGAATTCGACAAAGAATGGGTACTCATTGCAGACCGTTACTCTTGAATAGAAAGTCTCACATAATCAAATATTTGTCCCTGAAAAATAATTTTTTTTAAAAAACGGGGTGAGTTTTGCAACTCAGTGACTAGACAATACATCTATAATCGACATAAGACCATATAAATATTATTATCAAAGTAATATTAATTAGAACGTAATAGTTGATAATAATAGGTGAATCAATAAGGGAGTTCTCATACAGAAATCAAATCAAAAGTCCACACCTTGGTGGCTCCACCTCTATGGGTAGCCCTTTCCTCTTGCGTGTTCTAACAGAATAACAGATCTAACGTGTGGCCTACACGTTAGGCTAGCAACACCCCTGCTAGCTGGAGTCTGAGTTAGATGCATCTAAGTTAACGTCATAACCGCCGTTAACTACGGTTTTCTAATACGAGCCTCCCAAACCAATTCAAAACATATAATTTCAAATACAATAAATCCTTGATCTTTCAAATATATAAGATATCGAATCAAATCAAATCATATTATACTTTCTCAGCAGAAATCTTTCCAATCCTACTCTTTCAATCATAAGAAATTTCAAACATATTTTACAACTTTTAAAGTGAATACTAACAAATACTTCAATGCTTTAAAAACAGATTTTCAATTAAAATCAAATATTTTAGAATAATACAAAACTTCTTCAAAAATATATATAGTCTCATGTATAGTTCTAAAAGTATAAACTTCGTAAAAACGAATTATTTAAATAAGTCAATTATACTAATCAATTTAAAACCATTCAAGGCAAATATAGTGAGTATAGTTCAAAGATCATACTAGTTATAGGTCAAAATAATTATAGATGTACAATCAAACAATTATAAATGTAAAGTCTACTCACAGCATGGTCCTAACGGACTGAAGAGACCAAACCAAACCCGGAGTGTCGAATTAAAGGCTACGAACTGCGCAGAATTTGGACTCGGGTAATAGCAATAACTTCAATTCTCACTGCAGTAACATCAACAACAGCCCTAGTAGCAAGGGGCAACAGCAAATCCAACCGCCTACGGTGGTTTAAAATTGAGCAAAGGCAGACAAGGACATCAAGCAAGATAGGACAAAGTGAATAATAGAGCTTTACGGCAAGACATGGCAGAACAAGAGTAGTCTTACCAAAAGAAACAAGAGGATGGAGCATCAGCAGCTCCGGTGATCCTCATAGGCAAGGACAAACTGGCAGAAATAAAGCGGAGCTAGGGCAAACTTGTAGAGTTTACGGCGGTGGCTTCCGATGACGTCAGCTCGGTTCCCGGCGACTAGAGGCACGGTGGCACAGCCTGCAGCAACAGCGGAGGCATACCAGCTCCCGCCTCCTCGCAAGACTTTCCTCTCTTTGGTCATTGCGTTTCTCTCTCCTCTGCGAGCTCCTCTCTCCTTCTTCGAAGCCCCCTACCCGTAGCCGTGACGGCAACGACGGAGCTCTCCTTTCAGCGGCGGCGACAAGGCGCGGCGGCAATGAGATGTCGTCCCCTTCCTCTGTTCTGTGTGTCACGTCTTTCTCTTCCACATGCGGTGGCTTCTCGTGGGGCGATGGAGTCCTCGACGACGGCAGTGGAAGCTCCGGCTGCGGCAGGGACGGTCTCCAGGGGCGACGGCGAGGACGGCGAGACAGCACCTCCTCTCTCGCACTTCTTCCTTTCTCCTTCCCCCATTCCCTGTTTCGATCTCCTTCTCCCTCTCTCTTCCTGATCCGCGACAACGACGGCGACGGCGGCTCCAAGCCCCGCCGGCGCTGTCCCTTCCTCCCCTCTTTTTTTCTTCCCGATCCTCACTCTCTTTGCTTCTCTTCTCTGATTTGGGGGTGGGTGTGTGTTGGTAATTTTGGAAGTTAGGGTTAAGTTTGGTTTGGGAAAAAGATGAGTAAGGGTATTATAGGAATTTTACAAGTATGTTCTACTCTATTATTCTATATGTGTGTAATTTGGAGTTAAATGTTTATGGCAATGTAAGTTTTTTAATGTTTCATTTTAATTTTTATTATGGTTCTCATTGTTTTGAGCCAGCTTTGTTTCACAGTTTTTTCACGTAAGAGTAATGCTTCACCAATGTTAAGCAAACTGCTACCTTTTGTTAGTAATCCTGTCTTATATAAGGGTCAATGGAGTTTGCCAAACAATGTGCACCCTATGTTGATGGAATATATGCATGTGTGTACTTGGTATGCGAAATTGCTACTCAGGTTGTGAATTGTTGTTCGAAATTGATTCCCTGGCAATGGCACCAAAAACGGATGCACAGGACCATGGTCTAAACATATCTTCATAACTTCGCATAACTAACCAGCAAGTGCACTGGGTCGTCCAAGTAATACCTTACGTGAGTAATGGTCGAATCCCACGGAGATTGTCGGTATGAAGCAAGCTATGGTCACCTTGTAAATCTCAGTCAGGCGGATATAAAACAGTAATGGGTTTTCGAAAATAAATAATAGAATAGGGATAGAGGTACTTATGTAAATCACTGGTAGGAATTTCAGATAAGCGAATGGAGATGCTTTTTGTTCCTCTGAACCTCTACTTTCCTGCTATCTTCATCCAATCAGTCTTACTCCTTTCCATGGCTGGCTTTATGTGATACATCACCATTGTCAATGGCTACTTTCGGTTTTCTCTCGGGAAAATGATCCAAATGCCCTGTCACGGCACGGCTAATCGTCTGGAGGCATCACCCTTGTCAATGGCTTCATCTTATCCTCTCAGTGAAAATGATCAACGCACCCTGTCACGGCATGGCTATTCATCTGTCGGTTCTCGATCATGCTGGAATAGGATTTACTATCCTTTTGTGTCTGTCACTAACGCCCCGCAATCGCGAGTTTGGAGCTCGTCACAGTCATTCATTCATTGAATCCTACTCGGAATACCACAGACAAGGTTTAGACCTTCCGGATTCTCTTGAATGCCGCCATCATTCTAGCTTACACCACGAAGATCCTGGTTAGGAGATCTAAGAGATACTCATTCAGTCTAAGGTAGAACGAAAGTGGTTGTCAGGCACGCGTTCATAGGGAATAATGATGATTGTCACATTCATCACATTCAGATTGAAGTACGAATGAATATCTTAGAAGCGAAACAAGATGAATTGAATAGAAAACAGTAGTACTTTGCATAAATCTTTGAGGAACAGCAGAGCTCCACACCTTAATCTATGGAGTGTAGAAATTCTACTGTTAAAAATACATAAGTGAAAGTCCAGGCATGGCCGAGAGGCCAGCCCTCAAACGTGATCTAAGATAGCATACAACTGATCAAAGATACCTAATACAATAGTAAAAGGTCCTATTTATAATAAACTAGCTACTAGGGTTTACAGAAGTAAGTAATTGATGCATAAATCCACTTCCGAGACCCACTTGGTGTGTGCTTGGGCTGAGTTTGAGTGTTGCACGTGTAGAGGTCCTTCTTGGAGTTGAACGCCAGTTTTTGTGCCAGTTTGGGCGTTCAACTCTGGTTTTGGATCCTTTTCTGGCGCTGGACGCCAGATTTGGGCAGAGAGCTGGCGTTGAACGCCAGTTTACGTCGTCTATTCTTGGCCAAAGTATGGACTATTATATATTGCTGGAAAGCCCTGGATGTTTACTTTCCAACGCAATTGGAAGCGCACCATTTCGAGTTCTGTAGCTCCAGAAAATCCACTTTGAGTGCAGGGAGGTCAGAATCCAACAGCATCAGCAGTCCTTCTTCAACCTCTGAATCTGATTTTTGCTCAAGTCCCTCAATTTCAGCCAGAAAATACCTGAAATCATAGAAAAACACACAAACTCATAGTAAAGTCCAGAAATGTGAATTTAACATAAAAACTAATGAAAACATCCCTAAAAGCAACTAGATCCTACTAAAAATATACTAAAAACAATGCCAAAAAGCGTATAAATTATCCGCTCATCACAACACCAAACTTAAATTGTTGCTTGTTTCCAAGAAACTGAAAATCAAATAGGATAAAAAGAAGAGAATATACTATAAATTCCAAACTATCAATGAAACATAGCTCCAATCATATGAGCGGGACTTATAGCTTTTTGCTTCTTGAATAGTTTTGGCATCTCACTTTATCCATTGAGGTTCAGAATGATTGGCATCTATAGGAACTCAGAGTTCAGATAGTGTTATTGATTCTCCTAGTTCAGTATGATGATTCTTGAACACAGCTATTTTATGAGTCTTGGCCGTGGCCCTAAGCACTTTGTTTTCCAGTATTACCACCGGATACATAAATGCCACAGACACATAATTGGGTGAACCTTTTCAGATTGTGACTCAGGTTTGCTAAAGTCCCCAATTAGAGGTGTCCAGGGTTCTTAAGCACACTCTTCTTTTGCTTTGGACCTTGACTTTAACTGCTCTGTCTCAAGTTTTCACTTGACACCTACACGCCACAAGCACATGGTTAGGGACAGCTCAGTTTAGCCGCTTAGACCAGGATTTTATTCCTTTAGGCCCTCCTATCCACTGATGCTCAAAGCCTTGGGATCCTTTTTATTTACCCTTGCCTTTTGGTTTTAAGGGTTATTGGCTTTTTGCTCTTGCCTCTTAGTTTTAAGAGCTTTTGGCTTTTTCTGCTTGCTTTTTCTTTTTCTTTCTATTTTTTTTCGCTATTTTTTTTTCTGCAAGCTTTGTTCTTTGCTGCTTTTTCTTGCTTCAAGAATCATTTTTATGATTTTTCAGATTATCAAATAACATGTCTCCTAGTCATCATTCTTTCAAGAGCTAACATATTTAACATTCTTAAACAACAACTTCAAAAGACATATGCACCGTTCAAGCATTCATTCAGAAAACAAGTAGCATTGTCACCACATCAACATAATTAAACTAAGTTCAAAGATAAATTCGAAACTCATGTACTTCTTGTTCTTTTGAATTAAAACATTTTTCATTTAAGAGAGGTGATGGATTCATAGGACATTTATAACTTTAAGACAAAGTTACTAACTACTAATGATCATGTAATGAAGACACAAACATAGATAAGCACACAACATAGAAAACAAAAAACAGAAGAAATAAGAGCAAGGAATGAATCCACCTTAGTGATGGTGGCGTTTCCTTCTTGAGGAACCAATGATGTCCTTGAGCTCTTCTATGTCTCTTCCTTGTCTTTGTTGCTCCTCCCTCATTGCTTTTTGGTCTTCTCTTATTTCATGAAGCATGATGGAGTGCTCTTGATGTTCCACCCTTAGTTGTCCCATATTGGAACTCAATTCTCCTAGGGAGGTGTTGATTTGCTCCCAATAGTTTTGTGGAGGAAAGTGCATTTGAGGCATCTCCGGGATCTCATGGTGATGATCTTCATACGCCTCTTGAGCTCCATGAATGGGCTCTCTTGCTTGCTCCATCTTTTTCTTAGTGATGGGCTTGTCCTCTTTAATTAGGATATCTTCCTCTATGTCAATCCCAGCTGAATTGCATAGGTGGCAAATGAGGTGAGGAAAGGCTAACCTTGCCATAGTGGAGGACTTGTCAGCCACCTTGTAGAGTTCTTGAGGTATAATCTCATGAACTTCCACCTCTTCTCCAATCATGATGCTATGAATCATGATGGCCCGATCCACAGTAACTTCAGATCGGTTGCTAGTGGGAATGATTGAGCATTGAATGAACTCCAACCATCCTCTAGCCACAGGCTTGAGGTCCAATCTTCTTAGTTGAACCGGCTTGCCCTTGGAGTCAATCTTCCATTGAGCTCCTTCCACACATATGTCCATAAGGACTTGGTCCAACCTTTGATTAAAGTTGACCCTTCTAGTGTAGGGGCGTTCATCTCCTTGCATCATGGGCAAGTTGAACGCCAACCTCACATTTTCCGGACTAAAATCTAAGTATTTCCCCCGAACCATTGTAACATAGTTCTTTGGATCCGGGTTCTTACTTTGATCATGGTTCTTGGTGATCCATGCATTGGCATAGAACTCTTGAACCATTAGGATGCCGACTTGTTGGATGGGGTTTGTTAGAACTTCCCAACCTCTTCTTTGAATTTCATGTCGGATCTCCGGATACTCATTTCTTTTGAGTTTGAAAGGGACCTCAGGGATCACCTTCTTCTTGGCCACAACATCATAGAAGTGGTCTTGATGGGCTTTGGAGATGAACCTTTCCATCTCCCATGACTCGGAGGTGGAAGTTTTTGTCTTCCCTTTTCCCTTTCTAGAGGATTCTCCGGTCTTAGGTGCCATCAATGGTAATGGAAAAACAAAAAGCTTATGCTTTTACCACACCAAACTTAGAATATTGCTCGCCCTCGAGCAATAAAAGAAAGAATAGAGGAAGAAGAAGAAGATATGGAGGAAAGGGGGAAGGTGTTGTGTTTCGGCCAAGAAGGGTATAGGGGGTTGTGTTGTGTGAATTTGAAGAAGAATGGAGGGCTTTATATAAGGAAGGGAGGGGGGAAGGTTTCGGCCATATGGGTGGGTTTGGGTGGGAAATTGGTTTTGAATTTTGAAGGTAGGTGGAGTTTATGAGGTAGGTTTATGGGGAAGAGTGGATGGATGTGAGTGGTGAAGAGGTGATGGGGAAGAGAGATTGAGGTGATTGGTGAAGGGTTTTGGGGAAGAGTGTTTATGGGATTGTGTGAAAGAGGGGTGAGAAGAAGTGAGTGGAGGTAGGTGGGGATCCTGTGGGGTCCACAGATCCTGAGGTGATCCTGTGGGGTCCACAGATCCTGAGGTGTCAAGGATTTGCATCCCTGCACCAATTAGGCATGTAAAATGCCTTTGCACACAACTCTGGGCGTTCAGCGCCAGGTTGGTGCCCATTTTGTGCGTTCAACGCCCATTTGTTGCCATTTCTGGCGTTGAACGCCAGAACCATGCTTGTTCTGGGCGTTCAGCGCCAGAATGCTGCCCATTTTGGGCGTTCAGCGCCAGAACCATGCTCTGTTCTGGCGTTGAACGCCAGGCAGATGCTCCTCCAGGGTGTGATTTTTCTTCTGCTGTTTTTGATTCTGTTTTCAATTTTTATGTTTATTTTGTGACTCCTCATGATCATGAACCTATAAAGACATATAACTAAGAAAAATATAATTAGATAAATAAAAATTGGGTTGCCTCCCAACAAGCGCTTCTTTAAGGTCAATAGCTTGACAGTGGGCTCTCATGGAGCCTCACAGATGTTCAGAGCATTGTTGAGACTCCCCAACACCAAACTTAGAGTTTGACTGTGGGGGCTTTGTTTGACTCTGCTTTGAGAGAAGCTTTTTTTGCTTCCTCTCTATGGATGTAGAGAGAAATCCTTGAGTTGTAAACACAAGGTTGTCCTCATTCAATTGAAGGATTAATTCTCCTCTATCCACATCAATCACAGCTCTTGCTGTGGCTAGGAAAGGTCTTCCTAGGATGATGGATTCATCCTCTGCCTTTCCAGTATCCAGGATTATGAAATCAGTAGGGATGTAAAGGCCTTTAACCTTTACTAACACATCCTCTACTTGTCCATAAGCCTGTTTTCTTGAATTGTTTGCCATCTCCAATGAGATTTTAGCAGCTTGCACCCCATAGATTCCCAGTTTCTCTATTACAGAGAGGGGCATGAGGTTTATTTCTAAACCAAGGTCACACAGAGCCTTAAAGATCATGGTGCCTATGGTACAGGGTATTATGAACTTTCCAGGATCCTGTCTCTTCTGAGGCAATGTCAGTTGATCCAGATCACTTAGTTCATTGATGAACAAGGGAAGTTCAACTTCCCAAGTATCAATGCCAAATAATTTGGCATTCAGCTTCATGATTGCACCAAGAAACTTGGCAGTTTGCTCTTCAGTAACATCCTCATTCTCTTTAGAAGAGGAATACTCATCAGAGCTCATGAAGGGCATAAGGAGGTTCAATGGAATCTCTATGGTCTCTAGATGAGCCTCAGAGTCCTTTGGTTCCTCAGAGGGAAGCTCCTTATTGATCACTGGACGTCCCAGGAGGTCTTCCTCCTTGGGATTCACGTCCTCCTCTCCTTTTTTGGGTTCGGCCATGGTGCTTATGTCAATGGCCTTGCACTCTCCTTTTGGATTCTCTTCTGTATTGCTTGGGAGAGTACTAGGAGGGATTTCAGTGATCCTTTTACTCAGCTGGCCCACTTGTGCTTCCAAATTTCTAATGAAAGACCTTGTTTCATTCATGAAACTCACAGTGGCCTTGGAGAGATCAGAGACTAAGTTTTCTAAATTAGAAGTATTTTGTTCAGAGTTCTCTGTCTGTTGCTGAGTGGATGATGGAAAAGGTTTATTATTGTTAAACCTGTTTCTTCCACCATTATTAAAGCCTTGTTGAGGCTTTTGATCCTTCCATGAGAAATTTGGATGATTTCTCCATGATGAGTTATAGGTGTTTCCATAAGGTTCACCTAAGTAATTCACCTCTGCTATTGCAGGATTTTCAGGATCATAAGCTTCTTCTTCATAAGAAGCCTCTTGAGTACTGTTGGATGCAGCTTGCATTCCATTCAGACTCTGAGAGATCATATTGACTTGCTGAGTCAATATTTTATTCTGAGCTAATATGGCATTCAGAGTATCAACTTCAAGAACTCCCTTCTTCATAGGCGTCCCATTATTCACAGGATTCCTCTCAGAAGTGTACATGAACTGGTTATTGGCAACCATGTCAATGAGTTCTTGAGCTTCTGCAGGCATTTTCTTTAGGTGAATGGATCCACCTGCAGAAGTATCCAATGACATCTTAGATAACTCAGACAGACCATCATAGAATATATCCAGGATGGTCCATTCTGAAAGCATGTCAGAAGAATACTTTTTGGTCAACTGTTTGTATCTTTTCCAAGCTTCATAGAGGGATTTACCCTCTTTCTGTTTGAAAGTTTGAACATCCACTCTAAGCTTGCTCAGCTTTTGAGGAGGAAAAAACTTGGCTAAGAAAGCCGTGACCAGCTTATCCCAAGAGTTCAGGCTATTTTTAGGTTGAGAGTCCAACCATATTCTAGCTCTGTCTCTTACAGCAAAAGGGAAAAGCATGAGCCTGTAGACTTCAGGATCGACTCTATTAGTCTTAACAATATCACATATCTACAAGAATTCAGTTAAGAACTGAAAAGGATCTTCAGATGGAAGTCCATGAAACTTGCAGTTCTGCTGCATTAGAGAAACTAATTGAGGTTTCAGCTCAAAGTTATTTGCTCCAATGGCAGGAATAGAGATGCTTCTTCCATGTAAATTGGAATTAGGTGCAGTAAAGTCACCAAGCATTCTCCTTGCATTATTATTATTTTCGGCTGCCATCTCCTCTTCCTGTTCGAAAATTTCTGAAAGGTTATCTCTAGATTGTTGTAATTTAGCTTCTCTTAGTTTTCTCTTCAGAGTCCTTTCAGGTTCTGGATCTGCTTCAACAAGAATATTCTTGTCCTTGCTCCTGCTCATATGACAAAGAAGAGGGCACAGAAAAAATAATAATAATAATATGGATCCTTTATACCACAGTATAGAGATCCCTTTGTGAGTGGAAGAAAAGAAGGAGACAAAGAATGTGATGTAAAGAAAGAAATACAACTGTGAGGAGGGCAGAGATGTGAGATGAGATGTTAGTGAATGAATAAATAAATAGAAGGAGATGAGAGAGAAGGAATTTTCGAAAATAATTTTTGAAAAAGAGTTAGTAATTTTTGAAAATAATTTTTTGAAAAAAAGTTAGTAATTTTTGAAAATTAAGATTCAAAAAATTTAGTTAATTAAAAAGAGATTTTGAAAAAGGGGAAAGATATTTTCGAAAATGAGAGAGAGAGTTAGTTAGGTGGTTTTGAAAAAGATAAGAAACAAACAAAAAGTTAGTTAGTTGGTTGAAACAAATTTTGAAAAGATAAGAAGTTAGGAAGTTAGAGAAGATATTTTGAAATCAATTTTTTGAAAAGATAAGGTAAAAAGATATTTTTGAAAAGATATGATTGAAATTAGTTTTGAAAAAGATTTGATTTTTAAAATCACAATTAATGACTTGATTCATAAGAAATCACAAGATATGATTCTAGAACTTAAAGTTTGAATCTTTCTTAACAAGCAAGTAACAAACTTGAAATTTTTGAATCAAAACATTAATTGTTATTGTTATTTTCGAAAATTTGGTACAAAAATAAGAAAAAGATTTTTGAAAAATATTTTTGGAATTTTCGAAAATAACTAAGAAATTTGAAAAAGATTTGATTTTTTTGATTTTTTTTTTTTTTGAAAAAGATAAGATTTTCAAATTGAAAATTTGATTTGACTCATAAGAAACAACTTGATTTTAAAAATTTTTGAAAAAGTCAACTCAAATTTTCGAATTTGATGAGAGAAAAAGGGAAAGATATTTTTTTATTTTTGAATTTTTATGATGCAAGAGAAAAACAAGAAAAATGATGCAATGCATGAGAATTTTAGATCAAAACATGTGATGCATGCAAGAATGCTATGAATGTCAAGATGAACACCAAGAACACTATGAAGATCATGATGAACATCAAGAACACATTTTTGAAAAAAATTTTAATGCAAAGAAAACATGCAAGACACCAAACTTAGAATTCTTTATTGCTTAGGCACTAAGAATTCAAGAATGCATATGAAAAACAAGAAAAGACACAAAACATGAAATCATCAAGATCAAACAAGAAGACTTACCAAGAACAACTTGAAGATCATGATGAATACTATGAATGCATGAATTTTCGAAAAAATGCAAGATGCATATGCAAGTGACACCAAACTTATAACATGACTCAAGACTCAAACAAGAAACAGAAAAATATTTTTTATTTTTATGATTTTCTATTTTTTTTTTGGATTTTTCGAAAAATTAATTGAAAAAGAAAAATAAGGATTCTAAAATTTTTAATATGAATTCCAGGAATCTTGCATTCTTAGTCTAAAGCTTCAGTCCAGGAATTAGACATGGCTCACTAGCCAGCCAAGCTTTCAATGAAAGCTCCGGTCCAAAACACTAGACATGGCCAATGGCCAGCCAAGCTTTAGCAAGATATCAGAATATACTGCTCATTACTTATCAAATATGTAACTTGCCTCTATGCTGATGGTTTGGAAGCCTCAGTCCAAAAGAATTTAGACATGGCTTTGCAGCCAGCCAGGCTTCACATGCTTCATGAAACACTAGAATTCATTCTTAAAAATTTTGAATAAATTTTATTTTTTGAAAACATTTTTATTTTTTTTCGAAAACAGATGAGAAAATTTTTGAAAGATTTTTTTTTTGAAATTTATTTTTTGAAAACAAAACAAGAAGAAAATTACCTAATCTAAGCAACAAGATGAACCGTCAATTGTCCAAACTCAAACAATCCCCAGCAACGGCGCCAAAAACTTGGTATGCGAAATTGCTACTCAGGTTGTGAATTGTTGTTCGAAATTGATTCCCTGGCAATGGCACCAAAAACGGATGCACAGGACCATGGTCTAAACATATCTTCACAACTTCGCATAACTAACCAGCAAGTGCACTGAGTCGTCCAAGTAATACCTTACGTGAGTAAGGGTCAAATCCCACGGAGATTGTCGGTATGAAGCAAGCTATGGTCATCTTGTAAATCTCAGTCAGGCGGATATAAAACAGTAATGGGTTTTCGAAAATAAATAATAGAATAGGGATAGAGGTACTTATGTAAATCACTTGTAGGAATTTCAGATAAGCGAATGGAGATGCTTTTTGTTCCTCTGAACCTCTGCTTTCCTGCTATCTTCATCCAATCAGTCTTACTCCTTTCCATGGCTGGCTTTATGTGATACATCACCATTGTCAATGGCTACTTTCGGTCTTCTCTCGGGAAAATGATCCAAATGCCCTGTCACGGCACGGCTAATCGTCTGGAGGCATCACCCTTGTCAATGGCTTCATCTTATCCTCTCAGTGAAAATAATCAACGCACCCTGTCACGGCACGGCTATTCATCTGTCGGTTCTCGATCATGCTGGAATAGGATTTACTATCCTTTTGCGTCTGTCACTAACGCCCCGCAATCGCGAGTTTGGAGCTCATCACATTCATTCATTCATTGAATCCTACTCGGAATACCATAGATAAGGTTTAGACCTTCCGGATTCTCTTGAATGCCGCCATCATTCTAGCTTACACCATGAAGATCCTGGTTAGGAGATCTAAGAGATACTCATTCAGTCTAAGGTAGAACGGAAGTGGTTGTCAGGCACGCGTTCATAGGGAATGATGATGATTGTCACGTTCATCACATTCAGATTGAAGTACGAATGAATATCTTAGAAGCGAAACAAGATGAATTGAATAGAAAACAGTAGTACTTTACATAAATCTTTGAGGAACAGCAGAGCTCCACACCTTAATCTATGGAGTGTAGAAATTCTACTGTTAAAAATACATAAGTGAAAGTCCAGGCATGGCCGAGAGGCCAGCCCTCAAACGTGATCTAAGATAGCATACAACTGATCAAAGATACCTAATACAATAGTAAAAGGTCCTACTTATAATAAACTAGCTACTTGGGTTTACAGAAGTAAGTAATTGATGCATAAATCCACTTCCGGGGCCCACTTGGTGTGTGCTTGAGCTGAGCTTGAGTGTTGCACGTGTAGAGGTCCTTCTTGGAGTTGAACGCCAGTTTTTGTGCCAGTTTGGGCGTTCAACTCTGGTTTTGGATCCTTTTCTGGCGCTGGACGCCAGATTTGGGCAAAGAGCTGGCGTTGAACGCCAGTTTACATCATCTATTCTTGGCCAAAGTATGGACTATTATATATTTCTGGAAAGCCCTGGATGTCTACTTTCCAACGCAATTAGAAGTGTACCATTTCGAGTTCTTTAGCTCCAGAAAATCCACTTTGAGTGCAGGGAGGTCAGAATCCAACAGCATCAGCAGTCCTTCTTCAACCTCTGAATCTGATTTTTGCTCAAGTCCCTCAATTTCAGCCAGAAAATACCTGAAATCACAGAAAAACACACAAACTCATAGTAAAGTCCAGAAATATGAATTTAACATAAAAACTAATGAAAATATCCCTAAAAGTAACTAGATCCTACTAAAAACATACTAAAAATAATGCCAAAAAGCGTATAAATTATCCGCTCATCAGTACTACAACTAGAAAATTATGTAATATTCGTTTTCATTCTCATGGGGACATTAGAAAATTATTTCTATATTATAGACCTTAATAATTTGTCAAAATTTAAATTAACATCATGAAAAAGTAACTAACTCTTAATCAGCATCAAATCCCAAATAGTTGATGATGTCTTTATATATAAAAACCAATTAAAATAGCAAAATAAACTTTATAAAATTGAGACAACAAATGCATTATATAGATTATAAAAAATATAGAATGAACCTCTATAATTTAAAGGAATTCAGGCCATCAGATGTGCAATATATACTTAGAAAAAGGATATTAATAACTTATATGATTTATGAGGATAAACTATTCTCAACAGGCATCCATATGGTTTCCATAATATGGGTTTATATCTTGCCTTTAAAACTCTACGTTAATCATAAAACTTTTAAACATCTTTTAAATATATAAACAAAATAGTAATGTCAATTATAATTTGACTCAGACCAAAAGTGAAATTTCATTTGATTACCTAAATTTGCTTATTAAGGAGTATCATACTAGTTCTCACCGAACAATTTTTTTTCTACCAACAGCTATTACCAATACTTAATAATGAGTTAGTGGTATCAATTAAAATTACCTAAGCCGTCAGATGATAGAAATTGGTCACTTGAAGCAAAAAACCCCACAAATACCAAGAAAATTCCATCATATTATCTACCCAATTACCCCACATGTAATACTAACAAAAAAAGTTCTTGAACATTGGTTGTTGACGTCAATCATCAACACTGGCTTAACATGGAGAAGATACAAAAGATGGAAAAAGCAAATGCTTCAATAGCTAGAAGAGAAAGGAGAGCTATTACCGAAGAGAAGAGGAAGAAGGCAAGGATATCAAACGAAGTTCACACTGGTCTTCAAAAGGAGTGTAGAAATCCTCTTCAAATAATGAACTTTAACTCAGACACATCCTCTTCAGGTATCATATTTGTGCATAAGCATATGGTTTATTAATATCATTTGCTTTAAAATATACTATAACAAAACTCAAATTATAGAAGAATGAATAATATATGCAAAATGTTGTTTATTGGTTTAAAAATCGTAAAATTTAGGTTCATTACATGGCCAGCTAGCAAAGTACATATTTGTTACAGCCCGACCTAGTCATGACTGGCACTTAGAAAAGTCATTCCCAGCAAGCCTCAGAAATATATTTCACAGAAATAGAATCAAATACACCTTCCTAAATACTATCAGCACATACTCAAATATTAGATTTTAACTCAAATTCAACATAGGTACAAAAAATTCTAGTTTAAGATATACAATAAAATATAATCTAATAGTTTTATATAACTTCCAAGTTAGTAGAACTATATAGGTAAATATTTACAAAATGAACTATCTCAAATCACTATAGTCAAATCTTCCTGTGATGTATGGAGTACTTAACAAATCTAAAGATTTATCAAGATATATACACAATACATCATGCTTTTGAACAATAGAATCCTACCAATTCAAGAGAAAAATAGAGTGAAACTGATGGAACAAAGTTAGAATCAAAGCTCTTATCTAAAACAACAAAGTGAGTTTCACAACTCAGTGGTAAACAAAGCATCCATAGCCCAGACGAGACACTTGTATAAATATAATGCGATTGGCTAAAGTAAATCTATTATAGTAATAGTGAATAAAATATATTCAAACACATAAGCAAATCCACTATAATAATAGGGTTAGAAACATATTTCCATGCACAGATGATTAATCTTAGATATTAAACATTCAAGCTTTCAATAATCATTTATGCAAAAATAAGTGGAAAGTTATCTAATTCAAAAAAAAAATTCTCAGAACAACAGACAAAAAATCACACTTAGGTGACTTTTTCTTTGTGTGAATTCTAAAACAGATATGTTCCACAGTTTTTATGGACATGAAACAGACATGTTCCACTGGTTTTGTGGACATAAAACGACAGGTATCATTTTATTTCATATGACCCTGAAAATGTAATTTTATTCGATCAAGGTGTACCAAAATTTGCGCCTACTGCCGCTAACTGCAGTTTCTATCTTAAAACCCTCCAAAACCTCTCTTATACATACAAAATATAATTAGGCTAAGGGTTGCCAATCAATTCAAAAGTGCAGCATCAATCAAGTACTTATGTATATATATATATATATCTTGACCAAATTTAAACTAGAATTTCATCCAAAATGCAATTACAACATAAAGTATTTACTTGTAACTATTATAATATTGTTCTAATCATTAATTATTCAAGTAATTAGTTTTCAAATAACTTTTTATAATCATAAGAATTATATGAAATTTAAATCTCACTACAGATACATAGTTTACTCACAATTTGGTCCCAAGGGACCGAATAGATCGAATCCGGAGTGCCAAATCAAAGGTTGAAATTCTTTAGTTATTGTTGGGGTTTTAAGGCAACAACACAAAACAAAGAAAACAAGGATCAGGATAGAAAGCGACGCTAGTAGCACGGTAGTGTTGGATATTAATGGCTCAACCAGCGGTGTTCAGTTCGGCGGCGAGCTCCAGCTTCGGGAAACAATGGAGACTAGAGCGTGACAGTGACGGAGCAAAGCAGGAGCAACTCCAACGAGCCCCACCCTTCAAACCCAACGGCAACACAGTTCCAGTTGGTACCACCGGCAGCCTCCTTCAACGGCGACGACAGCAAAGGCGTCAACAGTGGTGGCCGTCGCTTACTCCTCCTCAAGCTCCGGTGAGACTAGGCATCGAGCTCACTCCTTCTCTCTCCCTTCATAACTTCTCTCTCTATCTCTCCCCCTTTCTATGCTGATGGCAATGACAACACTCAACTCGCCGGTGCCATCCCCACTTCCTCCTCTCTTTTTTTTTTTCTTTTTCCTTCTTTCTCTTCCTCTGTTCTCCATCTCATTCTCTTCTCTTTTCATTTTTTTGTTCTCAGTGTGTGGGTGAGAAAGAAAGATGTTTGTGCGTGTATGGATAGGGTTAACAGAAGGAAGTAAAATATCATGGAATGGGTTTCACTATTTCTTACTTATTTATTTATTTATTTATTTATTTATTGTTATCATAATTATTTTTATTTATTACAATATTGTGTTCGGGTATGTCAAACTTTCTAAGAGGATAATATAGTTTTTATATTTTTTTTCAAGAGAAATACATACATATTTAAACAAAAGGAAATTTGATGTGTATAGTTTGTATGATAATATTAGGACACTAACAAACAAGATAATGGGACCGACAATATCTCGAGATAGTGAACTAAATCATATGATGGGAACTCCTTTGTCAACTAATAACTAATACTCTTACTAAATAATAACTTTATATTTTGGCACCATGAAAATTGCTAATACATTTAAGCCATACATGTTCGATTCAATCAGGTTCTATACAACCATATAAAAAGTACCTTGTAAGAAAGGAGAGCAATATTTATTGGAAAAATAGTGACACAAGCATACAAACATCTATAAGGTTAGGAAGCACAGTCAACAACGAATCCAATTTGGGTTTTGCTATAGAAAGAAATTTAGCAAGAAAGACACCTGACTCGAGAGGTATTTTGTATTAACAAAAATAATATTCATTTTGTTTTGATAAATCTACTTCTATGATACAAAGGCCATCATTAACTCATGGTTGTTGTAGTTACAATAATTTATATCTTGACAATATTTTTCATACATTATAACTGAAAATACAATTACTGTACATTATCATTAAGCAAAGTAGTTAATAGTTCAAATCTACACAAATGATGCCAAGAATGCCAGATGAGAGAGAGCTTTAAAACTAGCTGGAAAAAGGGAAATCATTCATAAAAAATCTGCAGGAGGTATTCCACTATTGTTGTTATCAAAGCTCAATATACAAGTGTATTTGCAAATAAGAGGGCGTTAATAAATATCTGTATTTTTAGGCAGGAGAAGTTCTAGCACTATTGAACTAGACTTGAGCTCAATAACAAGTACACAAGAAGTTAGTCTCGATTAAAGTACAAATCCAAACATAGGGAAAATGAACAGGTAATTGAATTTTTTTATATATATATTTAGTGGTTTTATATTTTATATATATGGTCCTTGGTTGACATGTACTTAGTCTATAATCTGAATAATATACTATATTTATATTGACCCAATAGAGCAAAAAAGGTTTATTAGGGGACCAATGACATTGCCACCAGTTGTAGGATCTAACACACGAACAGTACAAGTTGGAAAAGGTATTACATGTCTTTATCATCATTCATAAACAATAAATCAGTAGTGAGAACATAATATTTATAAGCCAAACATAAGTAATAAGAGAATTTTCCACCATGAGTAAAATTAAAATTTTTGTTATGATTATATCTCACTTTGTATAGCATTTGCTAAACAAATACAAGTATTATAAGGCTGTTCAAAAATAAGTCCAAAACAACACATTGCAATGCAAGCACAGGTTCAATGACTTTGGCTATTTAAGTAGAAAATAGTGAATTTTGTCTTGAATACCATGTAATATGTTAATTATTTGTTTATAGGTCCTGAATACTTGTGATGCACTCTTTTGGTATGATGAACGCACAAACAAGCACTATAAAGCAACTGAACCTAAATACACAAATTGTTGCAAAGGAGGCCAAGTTCAAATACCCCATTTACAAGATGCTCCAAAGGAACTATACAATTTGTTGTATGAAGATAGTCCTAAAAGCAGGTACTTTCGTGAAAACATTAGAGCTTATAATAGCATATTCTAGTTCACTTCAATGGGTGCAAAGTGTAAATCTCAAATAATTAGTAAATAACTAACTAATAAATTAATTATTATTTAAAGAAATTAGAAAATTAAACTTAACAGTTTAGAAGAGTAGAAATAATTAAAATATGAATTTTAACACTAATTTTAAAAGTTTTTGGCCCCAAAACGAGCTAACAGACTAAACCGGTTGAACCGGCTCCAAGTGGATCCAAGTGCACTTACATCACCTCATATATAATCTTAGCATCAGCAACCCTTTCCCTTATTCAAAGTGAAACAAATCCCCCAAAATCACTTCCAACTTCAATCTTTTGTAACTTTCAATTCAAAGCTTCGATTGACGAGCCGTTTGCGGCCATGCATTTCTCTCAGAATCCTCTATAAAACTCACTGAACAATTTGGTAAGAAATTTGATATTTTGTGCCCAGTTCTCCATTTCCCCCCTTTTCCATGAATTTGGATTTTGATATTGAGAGATTTTGTGATTTTGATAGTTTAGGAGTACTCTAGCGATGGATAATTATTGGGTTTTCCCCAAATCATCTGTGGGCAAGGTGAGAAACTCATATCCCTTGTGAATACTTTGATTTTGTGAAGTTTAGGTATTGAATTGTGGCTATGTATGGAGTTGTATGTATTAGATAGAATTTATGTTGAATTGGAGATTGAATTGATGAAATTGGATGCTTGGGAGTGAACCTTGAAAGTTGAATTTTCATTTGGAGAGGAATTGGAGCTTTGGAGCTTGAGGAATGGTGGATATTTGAGGTGTTTCAGGCTTCGGGGGGAATTGGCCAAGGTATGGTTTTGGTTTCTGGTAGTTAATGTTTAATGTCACATGAAAACTTAGACAACTAGTTGACCGTAGGATAAGTTAAACTATTTGAACAAATTAAGGATTAGTAATCTTGATGAAAATGTTGAATTTGTTTATGAGAATGTGTTGCTTGTTGATTAATGATGAGGAATTTATAATGATTATGAGTTATGATAATGATATATTGATGAATTATGAATAATGTTGTTTTGATTATGAATTATTTGGGTTGGAATTGATGAAGTTGGATATTGGTGTACTGTGGAAGGGATGGAGAGGATATGGATATGGTTTGAGCATAATTAATGTTGTTTTGGGGTATGAAACTTTGATTTGAAATTGAGGATTTGGAAGGAATAAAGGTTTTGTATTTTTTGGTAAAAGTTGATTTTGACCAACTTCGGCGGGTCATAACTTGGTTTCCGGACTCCTAAATTTTGTAAAACTTGTTTAGAATGAAAATTGGATCTGTGATGTTGTTCGAAGAATGGAGGAAAAATCTTTTAAAACAAAAAAAGTTATGCGCGATTGAAGTTTAGTGTACAAATTTGGTTTCTGTAAACTTAACAGCTTTTGAGGAAAGAAGGGTGGTTGCGTACGCGAACATGCACACAACGCAGGATTTGGGCTCTGCCCAGGCGTTCTGCGTACACAGACATGCTCTTACGTACGTGGACCTGCAAATTTGGATGCTTGCGTACGCGAGCAGTATACACGACGCAAGAATCCCCTACTATTTTGAAACTTCGCGTACGCGGACATAGTCCTGCGTATGCGGAACCACTGTTTTGGCCAAATATGATATCTTTGGATGTCTGACCAAACTTCTAGCTTTCCAAACCTCTTTTACACTTGTTTAAGGTCCGATAGCTAGGTTTTAGGGTACGGAATAGGGGTAAGGATGTTAATGGAGTTAGTTTTGGTATCAAAGGAGATTTGAGAAGTGGATGATTGGTTCGATGAGGTATTGAAAGTGATGAATGAGATATGATGAGAATGATGGTGATATTAAGAGATGATGATGATTGAGTTTGATTGAGATGATGATGACCGAGTTTAAAAACGAATTTGAGAATGAATGAGACATAATTAATGGCAATGATGTGATTGATGAGTTGGAGGTAGGAAAGGCGGTAGGGTGCTAATCCCTCAATTTATTCCCCCGTATTTGTTGTGATTATGATGAGTTGGATGTGGGAAAGACGGTAGGGCGTTAATGCCTTGATCTATTCCCCCACATTCTTTGTGATTGGATTTTGTGTGATGTGAGGAAGATGGTAGGGCACTAATCCCCCGATGTTTTCCCTCACATTCTTTCTCTCTTCTGTCTGCAAGGTGGTAGGGCACTAATTCCCTAATTTTATGCCTCCTGGAGATGCACAGTCGAGAGACGATATCCGAGTTAGCTACCGGATGTGTCAGGTTCTGGAAGTATAACCGACACGTGAGCTCATGGCCAGTAGGAAAGACATTCATCATATGTATTTGTATATTTTATCTGAGTGTGTATTATTTTGGTTTGTTTAACTGTTTTATCTCTTCTTATCTGCTACTTGTTCTACTTGCTGTAACTGCTATCTATACTTGTGTTTTCTTTACTTGTCTTATATCTCTTTGCAACTGAGAGATCCCTCATGCTGGTGGAGGTGACGCTGAGGGTAGTTCCACCAGTAATCCAAAGGGTTGGGGAAGATAGAAAGTGAACTATTGGGTTGACAGGAGGTGAATAGTTAGACTAAAATTAGGATCCCTGGATAGATTACCGAAACCTTATGGTTTAGTATAATCTTTAAGTTTAAATCTAAGTGTCGAAGTTCTAGGATCGCCTCTGACTTTTCCGGGACTTTTTATATTAACTATGTGGGCACCTTTACCATGCTGAGAATTCCTAGTTCTCATCCATACATATATCGTTGTTTTCAGATGCAGGATGCGAGGCACCATGCTGACCATTCTGGAGACTCAGTGGGAACAAAGAACTCTTGGGACTTAGTGTTGTATTTTTATTTATGTATATGTGTGTGTGTGTGTGTGTGTGTGTGTGTGTGTGTGTGTGTGTGTGTGTAAATAGAATTCTCCACCTTGTATATATTATATTTTGTTCCTCTTAGAGGCTAACTTGGAGAAACGGGTGTCTATTTTGAAGTTTGAGTTAGACTTTTGGGTTATACGTGTATGTGTGTATACTCCGGCTGGCCTTAACTTCGTAGGTCGAGCCTGAAACTTGCTAGTTATATCTTTGGGACTCTGATCTTTTATATATATATATTACCTTTTCCGTTTGATCTTATCTACCTTTCTGCTTACCTTTCGTGTGTGATGCAGTTTTTGTTTCGTTTTTTATTAACTTCCCTTTCAAGGCTCCTAGTTACAATTACCTTCAATTTTATTATATACATATTTTTACTTTTAGAGATTGTAGCACCTCACCACCTCTGATTTATGTCCTAGGCATAAAGTTCTGTGTGGTAGGGTGTTACACAAAGATAGACCGAAGCATCAATCGCAGCAAAGGACCGACTACCTTCATTCTTTGTGGAGAGAATTATCACTTGATGGGTAGCCTCATACCACCAGAAGGCAATGTCGCCAATTTTGCTCAGCTATATATGTATGATACACAGAATGAAATCCAGAATCGTATGAACTTTTTCAGGTTTGTAGCAAGTACTCAAATTTAACGACAAATTCATGTTAGGATTCTATAGACTAAGTCCCCAAAGTGGTCCCTGAGATTGACTACGTGTACCAAAATCATCCCTGAGATTCCAATTGCACCAATTACATCCCTGAGATTGGAAAAATTGGAATCTCAGGGACTATTTTGGTGCACGGCATCAATCTCAGGGACCACTTTGGGAATTTACTCAGATTCTATAATAGGGGGTATAGAGACTTTCTATTTAGAGAATGTTAAATATCTTATGTACATTGTTGTTAGTGTATAGCAAAGCAGAAAACCAGTTAATTCATGAAGATATTGTAAAAGGATTTAAAGAATATGCTAGACGAACACAACGTCCTGGTAATGTCCTTTCGTATGGTTAGGGAGTCAATGAGAGTTGACTCACGTAATTCTGTTAAAAGGGGTAAGGATGGTAGACGCTATAATCTTCCGTCAACAAATGAGATTGCTGCATTAATAGTGGGTGAATTTGATATTGATAAGAATGACAGAGACATTGTCGTAGAGACACAGAGTGGAAGATTACAACGGAGTAATCAACTTTATCCAGCTTATCTTATATTAGAATACCCTCTTTTATTTCTTTATGGTGAGGATGGTTTCAAGGAAGATATTTCTCTCAACAAACCTATATCTAATGATGGAAAAGAAAAAATTGTATTATTTTTTCTTGACAAAATATCATTACAAAACTATCTCTATGTAAAATTGTATTATTTTACATGGAAGCAATATCCCTCGAAAATCTTTTACACTATCAGTTGTTCGAACATATGAGATTTCATAAATTGGATGAAGCTAGATAGGAACATAGAAGCATATAAAAAATTTAGAAGTAGAACGTTTTATTAACAATAAAGAACATGTCATGGTGAGATTTCATAGTGACTCCACATTTTATTAACAATAAAGAACATTCCAGCACATATTTAATCAAAGTAGCCCTAAACTAACATATAATTAAATGAACAATAAACTATATTAAAGCACACTTACGTAGAAGGAGTAAAACACAACAGTAAACATAGAAGGGTTTATGGGTGAGGTTCCAAATCCTTGAAGCAGCTTCCCAACATTGAATATATTTCAATAATTTAATTTCCCTTTTCTAATTCCCAAACATCATGCCATGCTCCCAAATACTGTTAAACAAAACATATCTTATTGAAACTACCATGTGTTTGGATTAATCAGTTGATATTTCTTACGATTCATTTTTCGGTGATGCGTAAAAATTCTCCTTGGCTGAATATAGTATGTTTTTGAAACTTTAGAAGGAGGGTCACATATCACAGAGGTGATACAATAAGTTTTGTAAAATATTATTTTATTTGATTGGCTTTCACATTGTCCATACAGGGATGAAGTAGGTGAGAATTTGATAGAGTTTATTTTTCCACATACAAAATTAAATGCTATTTATTGAAATCTTATCACTTCAGATGGAAGTGTACAGCTCTATATCCATCAGTAGTTTTATATGGGCTTTAACATTTTAAAAAAATAAATAATATTAAATTGCAAATATCAAAATTTGTTTTATTTTTGGGTTGCTTGGGGGTTGAAAATCTACTAAATCCAACTTATGTTATGTAATATATCAAACCAAGTTGACTAATACTAAACAACAAGTGTAATAACCCATGTCATGCACGTGATAAGATTGAAATTATAATTTTAAGTTGTTTTGTTAAAATTAATTTAAATTATAATAATTTGATTAATAAAATTATAACATGTTATGCATTGTTCTTTTTTCTTAATTTAGTATTAAGTGTATCAACTCTAAAATAATTATTAATTGATTTTAGTAATTTATTTTTTTCAATAAATCAGACATATATACTCAATGTGACCATAAATAACCTTGTAATACTTTTCACCAACAAATTTTTATATATTGTTTTACCGTGAACTAAGAACATATCAAAATCAGCTTAAAATGAACAACAAATTATTAGAGAATTCTAATGCACAAAGTTCTCTAATAAATAATAAATAATTTAAAACCACTAATATTTATTTAATACACCATATGCTAATACTAAGAGTATTTTCTAATTAAAAAAAGGTATATTCGTAAAAATAGATATAATATGATTACAAATATAATATAGACAAATACGTTAAATAAAAAGTTAAACCAATATGTTTACCAATGCCTTTATTAAATTTTACAAATTGGAGAATAAGTATATATTCGGTTGTTTGGTGATCACATGGATAATTGAATAATTGAGTTATAAATTGATCTCATAGTGTGCACATTTTTTTCTCTTTTCTAAATAAAAGCAAGTATTAAGTGAAATAAGTAGTAATATATGATGAAAAAGATAAAATATTTTGCATATGTATAGATAATTGTTACAAAACAAAATCTTATTGTGAAATATTAAAATTTTACATATACTCCAAATCATGAAGATCAACCACAATGTAATGGTCACTTCTTCCTATTTTTGATCATGATATAAGCTTTTCTTTTCCGATCAAGAGTCCAATAACATCTAATTGAAAAAAAAATTGAATTAAAGGTATTAAATTAAGGACAAATAAATGAATAACATAATAAATTACTTATAAATTAAAGAAATTTTACCAATTTATTTTATATTAAATGATAAAATTAGTAATATATTAATAAAATAATATACCTTTAAAATAGAGTTTACTGCCCCTTCGTTGGACGATTACATCCATGTAATTAGAACTCGAATAAGTGAATACAACTCAAGGTGGTATTTGATAGATATGGTGCATTGTAAACGATTGCGGTAAAAGGCAATCGCACTGGAACATTAGACGAAAAGAATAAGTTAGAATAAGAACAAACATGAAATTATCAAAAGAATAATCACTACAAGAAAATAGAGTTATTTTAACACTTTATTTTTTAACACCATAATTAAATATCAAAATTAATATATATTTTTGACAAATATCATAAATGTCAAATTTTCTATGTTTTCTTGATGAATAATTTGACCGTAGAAAATTACTCATCAATTTTGACACTCATTTGTTTTCAATTCACTCCACTATTTTTCTTCTTCTTTGGCTCTGTTAATTTTGACATCACACTGCTCTCAGTTTAGGATTATACTACTCATTCTTTATCTTCAAAATCTCAAGTTATTCTTTAATTTCAAGATCTCATCTCATTCTTTGTTAAAATTTTTTGTTGAGAATATTTTATAGTCAATAAGTGTCAAAATAAATAGTATTTTTGACAATTAATAAGTATCACAGAAAATATATGTTCTCAAAATTTTCTAACAAATTATTTTTGACAGTCAATATTTATCAAAATAAGATTTAAATTTTTTTCACAATCACTTATATGTTAAAAATACTATTTTTGACAAAACTTTTATTAACATATTTTCATAGTTAAAATAGTGTCAAAATTTATTTTTTGACAAATTTTAATTTTCTTTTACACATTATAACCCTCAAAAATAATCTATATTGTTGTAGTGAATATAATAGAATGAAAATATAAAAAATACTATAAAAAAATTATAAATTGTATCTTAAAAGGATCAACTTCGATGAAAAACGAAAAATACATTCTTATTCTATAAAGTAATAAAGGAAGAATAATAAATTAAAAAAATAAGTTGACTTTCAAATCTAAACTCATGAACTACAAAAAAACACTATATATAATCTTTATTAGAACAAAAATAATTATATAAATTAATTATTATTAAGTTAATTTTTTATTATTTAAGTTATACATTATACATTTGTCGTGATTGAATAAGCCATTATCATATTATATACATTTTTATCATGATTAGACTAATAGATTTTTGTTTTAATTTTTTAAGGTAAATATCAATATCAACTTGTCAGAAATTATAATTAATTCAAAATTATATTATAATGATTAAAAATTAAAATTATTGACAATTAATATAATTATGTATTAAATATTAATTTGATGTATAATTATAAAAAAAATTATTGACAATTAACATAATTATGTATTAAATGCTAATAATTTGATATATAATGATTGACAATTAATTTAATTATATAAAAAATAAAACATAACAACTAAAATTATGTTTGTTAACTAATTTAAGCTAGGTAGACAATGTTAGCATTTAATTATTGATATATATTATTATTATCATTATCCTCATCATCATATCAATATAAATAGGTCACCATTAACGTAACAACTTGTCACTAATAAAATTATTATATAATGAATGAGAATTAAAATTGTATCAATATAATTAAAATAGACTACATATTAAATTTGTTAAATATGATTTTGATATCCGTATAAATTTATTTAAATTCCAAGTATTTATAAAATAATTTAAGATTATAATAAAATTATTAAATTTGTGATAATTTATATTTACAATCATCAAATCATAAATTTTTACGGTTTAAAAAATGTGTCTATGCAATATTTTTTTTTAAAAAAAATAGAAGTGGTAAGGAAATAAAATCACGAATAGCAAAAGAAGCATTGCATAACTATTAGGTTAATTCTCCATTAACACCTTTGGAATAACTTGAACATAGAGAGTCTACACCATATTAAATTCATATTAAAATGGAATAAGAAAAGTGAAAAATGAAAGTAAATTACTATGAGTAAAACTATACATTTAAATTATCAGCAACAAGAAAAGTGTAAAAAAGAAGCAAAAATAAAAATCCAACAAGAATGTGAATTACAATTAAATTTGTATTTATCCAACTCAAATCACATATTATGACGAGAGTTTCTTACTTGATGATTAAGATTAGTCCTTGGTTCACATAGAACAATACTCTGATGATTGTTATATCAAATTGGAATCAACTGAAGAGAGACTCCCTTGCCATTACTCTTTTCTTTGACATGTATCAAAAGAGAAATATTTATTTAGTTATACTATATAAACTAAAATCCTCTGTCAACCTTCCTGCATTTAGTTATCAAGAACTAATTGCTTAGTTATATCAAATTTTAATCTGGTTACTATGAACAAAAAAAATCCCAATGGTTGGAACTTGATTAAAAAAAACTATTTTCACTAAGTCTTTGAGAATGAAAGTACTCATTTTTATTTTGCTCCTATTTACTAGCATTATCATGTACATTGGTATGAAAAACTACCTAAAAAGTAAAAAGTAATTCAATTGAACAAAAGAGTATAGCAAACTTTATTAAAACAAAATTAAAAGTTCTGACAAATAAATTCTCAGACTTTGGATTCTATTTTTCATTTGCAAACCACTCCTATCATTGATGGTCGAATGCAGAAGAAAAGCTTTTGTAGACAATCACATCCATTAGGCAACAATACATTCGTTTAACGATAAACTCCATACATTTTTGTTCGAATATAATAGAAGAATGAATTGTGACCATTTTCTAACACAGAATAGAAATCAATTATGAGAAGTTTTAGAGATTTAATAGAATTTAATGCAAATTACCCAATTTAGGTGTGCGAAGATGTGGCTATTAAATGCTGATGGTTTGATAAAAGCGGAGTTTGATAAACTAATTTTTATTTGCACATATATCAAATGGATACATAACACCTGTATCATTACATTTTAGTTAAAGAATTGTGTTTAAAGTGTGCATACAAACACGTGTATTTTGGTTTCTTAGGTAATCAACATGTATACTATTAGGTGGCTTCAATAGAATTTTTTTTATAGTAAAATTAAATTATTTTTATTCCATCAATTATTATTATTTTTTTAAATTCTACACTTGGATTAATCCAGTGTTTTGATACATTTAATGTTTTATATGGGTCAGGCCCAAACTAAAGCACATAAATAAATGTAAACAAGGATTGGATCGGATATAAATAAATTTTGATATTTTTTAATTAGTGATATTTAAAACACATATTATTAGGTTTTTTTTTTATATATTTAGTTAAAATGTATTTTAAATATTACTAAGTAAATAATAAAAGTGTAAATTAATATTACTTAAAATATTAAAAGATATTAACTACTTTATATTTTATATATTTATCTTTTTAATCACTCATATGTTTAATAAATTATTTTTTAATCAATATATATTATTTTTTGATAAATTAACTATATATATATACATTACTATAATAAAATAGATTGGAAAGTTTTTAAATATATCAAGATCAGTAGTGTTTTAACAATTTTAACTGTTAATTTTAATTAATATATATTATATATATTTTTAATAATTAAAATCAACAGTTAAAATTATTAGAATAGCGTATATCTGATACATTTAATTTTTTTTAAATAAATTAATTACATGACTCGTGTAACACCTTTATTATTGGAATGTCAGACTTTTGGCTGCGTTATTCTGATAGCTTAGGTATTACGACCCTAAATATATTTTTATACTAAAATAGGAGCCTGTTTAAAACTTAAAATCGCATATCCTTGTAAAACACTTTTCCATTGAAAACATATATATATATATATATATATAACCATAACTTACACACACACAGATCATACACTCCTATCCCTCTTACAAAATTGATAAAAATAAAGGCGAGGAAAAATTAATAAGTAAGATAATACAAAAATACTGAATAAACAGAAAATGAACATAACTCTTCTGAAGCTTCGTTGCCCATATCCTAAAAAGGAAAAACCTGTAGGAGAGTGAGAACATCGTCCTCGAAAGGGTTTTCACTATGGAGTTACAGAATTGCTATAATAAGATACGTAAAATAAAATTATTTTTAAAGTACAGTGATCTTTGCTCGTCTTACGTGTCTTTTTAAAAGCCAAAGAGTTAACATCCAAAAATCCGTTTCAAAGAAAAACCAACTAATTATCCAAAATTTAGTTATAAAAATCTTAAAATCTTTCCTAGACAGTATGAATTACCAACCTGTCCCAAGCATAGGTTCATTAAGTCTATACTAGGGGTGGCAAACGGGCCTTAATCCGCCGGGTCGGCCCGCGTAACCCGCCAAAAAAGGCGGGATGGGCTGGAAATTTGGGACCGCCGAAAGACAAAAGCCCGCCTAACCTAAACCGTTTAAACCGTGGGCTTTGGCGGGGCGGGGCGGGCTTCCCCGGCGGGCTGAAGTTTTTTTTTTTTTTGCTGAACCCATTAGGCCATTACCCATGAACCCAGACCCACCGACCCGACCCGACCCAATCCCCATTCCCCATTCCCCACCCAGCGAAATGGCTGAAAGCCTGAAACCCTAAATTGAATCCCCACTCCCTAATCCCTAAATCCAGATTTGCAGCTGCCTCACTCTCACGTCTCGCTCCTCTCAGTCACTCAGTCGTCTCGTCTCCAGTCTCCTCGACGGCTCTCAGCCTCTCACTCGGTTCCTCAACCTCAGTTCCTCACCGTTAGTTCCTCAGTTCCTCACTCGGTCATCCTCAGCTCCTCACCGTCACTCTCAGTCTCTCACTTCCATCGTCCATCGACCTCAACTCGAATTTCAGAGTTCCATCCTCACCCCTGACGGTCGCTGAGTCGGAGTCAGTTCCTCACCGTCGATCTTCGGTCATCGTGGCCTACTGAGTTATAGCCACCGCTGCTGCTCCGTCTGGCCGTCGTCGCTGCTGCCTGCTGGTCTCGGTCCTAGCTCCTGGGTCTTGTGAGTCGTGACTTGTCCTCTGACTCTCTGGTCTCGTTCTCGGTCACGGCTGCTCCACGCTCTGGATCTTGTGTTTTGGGCTGTTTTGTGCTCTGATCCTTCAAGGTCTCCACTCTCCACAACTCTAACCTTTGTTTTCAAATTATTAACATAAGTTGATATATGATATACTTGATGATTGTAATTTATAGTGTGTGTTGGCGTTGCTAAGTGAAAGTGCATGGTGTTGTTATTTATTATGTACAGAAAAGGGTGTTTATGAGTGGTTTTGAGTTCAACTCCATCATGATATGATTATGATAGATGTATCAGATTTCAGATTCAGATGCTTTCTAAGACAGTGTTCATTTCTACTTGTATGTATACTTGCATGTATGCCAGTGGTAATTAATATTAATAATTAAGTAGCTTGTCAAGTGTGAACTATTAGCAGTAAATTAAAAGTATACTTGATATGCAAATTATTTGGATATTTGCCATATATATGTTGTATAATTAAGTAGTGCTCGTTTGTTGTTTCACCTTTGATTTGATTTCGTTTAATTTGCATCATGTTCCTTTTCTTTCTTTTAGCTTTGCCTCTTCTATCTTACTATTTTCTCCTTTACTTTTAATCAACCATCAAAACTTAGAAGCAAATGCAACAGAGTGTATTACAAGATATTTGCCATAAATAGTTCATATATTGTGAAATAGAAAATTATATTTGTCAAATTGTTGTCGCAATTACTTTGTATTACAAGATATTTAGTCTTAATAAGTTAGGATGTCCCTCATATATTGTATGAGACATGCATGGCTTTGTATAAAAAAAAAATTAAAATATTTTAAGAGTGCAACTCTTGTTATTTGAAAGTTGATTATATATTCAACTGTATAAAGAGATGTTCTAATATAACTATTTTTAGGGGTATAATTAAAATTTATTAAACTTGTTATAATATTATTAGTAGGTATTTTTAATGATTGTTGGTTAAATACTTGAATTTTGAAATATGAATTCTGAAACTGTTGATCTTTAAACAGAATTTACTTTTATTTCAGGAAATATGAATTCTGAAACTGTGAGTAACCTTGTTACTACTGGAGTTGGTTCTGAGGCTGCTCCGGTCGAGATCTATGAAGCACGGATTCTCCTATGGTGCCGGCGTATCCGTGTCGGACACGAATCCGACACCGACACTCGACGGATACTTCAAACGAGCGTATCGGTGACATGTCTTCTTGCGGTGCAGAATTTTGGTGAAGTTATCATGAATTCGAACGAGTCCGATCCAATTTAGAGCTGAAAATTTGGTATATGTTCATACTAATCTCCGACTTTTATCTAGAATGAGTGAAGATTATAAAAAAGGAGATACCAACATGTGGGACGTCAGAGTTGATGACAACAGTCCAGATCTGAGTGAGGTTTCGTATTTATCTTTAGATGAACCAAACATAGAAGCTGTAGTATTTGCGGAGGATGGACTTGGAGGAGAAAAAATTGATACATTTTCTGTTAGCGAGATGACAAAAGTAGATTAAAATTTTTTATTTTTTTTAACAATTACATAATTTTTAGACTTTTTTATGCAACTATATTTCCTCTTATATTTACAATATGATATTTTATTAATTTAATATATTATTTAAATTTTAATTCACAACGTATCATAAACGTGTCGTATCCAATTTTTTATAAAAAGAACGTGTCGGCGTATCCGTGTCGTGTCGTGTCCGTATCGCGTGTCGTATCGGTGCTTCCTAGGTCGAGATTGATGAACCTAGTTCGAAAAGGCTGAGACAAGCAACCTCCAATGTTTGGAATTTTTTCAAAAAGCTCGGTCCAGATAAGGATGGAGTAGAACGTGCTGAGTGTAAAGGATGCAAGAAAGTGTTTAAAGCTGGAGGTAAGCGATATGGCACTTCTACTATAAAACGTCATCTTGATAGTTGTACTCAAATTAAGCATGAAGATATTGGTCGACTATAGCAGAATTGCAACTTAAAATGGGTTCACTTAAGATTGATTCAGGAGTGGCTAGAGATATGTTTGCTGGGTATGTAGTTGCTGGGGATAAGCCTTTTAATATGGTTGATGATAGGAGATTTAGAAATTGGGTGAAATATATTAGTCCAACTTTGAAACTTCCTTCTAGGAATACGGTTAAGGCTGACATAGTGAAAGTCCACAAGAGAGAAGCTGCGAAACTTAAAAAAATTTTAGTTTCCATTCCAAATAGAATTTGCTTAACATCTGATCTTTGGACTTCAAGTACCAATGAGGGGTTTATATGTTTGACTGCACATTTTGTTGATGAGAACTGGAAATTACAGAGTAAAATTCTCAATTTTTGTCATATGCCTCCTCCTCACACAGGATATGAATTGTCTTCTAAAATCTTTACGCTTTTGACTGAGTGGAAAGTTGATAAAAAGATTTTTTCCATTACTTTGGATAATGCTTCTTCTAATGATACTTGTGTTGAACACTTGAAAAGTACTTTGGATGTGCATGGTTCATTGTTGTGTGGTGGTGAATTCTTTCATGTTCGTTGCTCTGCTCATATTTTAAATCTTATTGTCCAAGATGGAATGAAAATATGTGGTGATGCAGTGTGTAAGATTAGAGAGGGTATTAAGTTTCTGAGAAAATCTGAAAGTAGAATGGTTAAGTTTAAAGAATGTTTTGAAGATATTGAGGGACTTGAGTATACGACTGCATTATGTTTAGATGTTCCTACTAGGTGGAATTCACTTTATGCAATGCTTGCAAGTGCTATTCCTTATAAGAAAGCTTTTGAATTGTATAAAGTAAAAGAAGCTGGGTTTAGGGAGTATTGTCCTTCATCAGATGAGTGGAGAAGAACTGAAAAGATATGTGATTTTTTGTTACCATTTTACGAAACTACCAAGTTGATGTCTGGAACTTCTTACCCAACATCCAACTTGTATTTTTTACAAGTTTGGCAAATCCAGCTGATTTTAATGAATAGTTTGAAGAATGATGAAGTGCTTATAAGGAACATGGGAGAAAAAATGATGATTAAGTTCAAGAAATATTGGGAAGAATACAGTGTTGTTCTTGCATTTGGGGCAGTTCTTGATCCTAGATTTAAACTCAACACTTTGGTTCATTGCTATAATGAGATTGATCCTATTAGTGCTAAAGACAAAGTGGAGCATGTGAAGAGTAAGTTATACAAGCTTTTTGAGGTTTATGACCAAAATTCCTCTACAATTGTAGAGAGTTCTTCCCAACTTTCAAGTAATTTTTCTCAAGCAACATCTTCTGCAATTGGAACTCAGCTTATTAAAATTGTTGGTGTAAGTATTTTTATCTACTTGATTATATGTATTTTTTATTTTTCATGCTTTTTGATTCATATATTGTTTGTAATGCAAAAGATTTGATGTCCCGTAATCAAGAAGTTGAAGTGAAAAGTGGAAAGAACCAACTGGATATTTACTTGAGTGAGGCAACATTATTTTGCAATGATGCAATCATTGATGTTTTGCAATGGTGGAAAGACAATCATCATCGTTTTCCAACACTATCACTAATGGCACGAGATTTGTTGAGCATTCCTATTACTACCGTGGCTTCAGAATCTGCATTTAGCATGGGTTCTCATGTTTTGAATAAGTATAGAAGTCGTTTGTTGTCAGATAATGTTGAAGCGGTGATTTGCACCAGAAATTGGATACATGGATATGATGATTTTGGTATATTATATTTATGACATACATACTTGAGTGATTTTGAACATTATTATGTACTATTTTGCTAATATATTTATTTACTTTTTTCTAGAGGAAGATAAAGATCAGGAAGATATTGCAAAAGGAGAAGGCTATTCTTCAGGAGTTGGTTCCAATGATGTTATTGACTTATATGAAGATGAAGATGAAAATTAAGTGTATTGAATTAAGTTTAATTTGCTTTGAAGACTATTTATAATTATGTTTTTGGACTTTGGATTATATATTTATTTTGTCTATGGGACTATTTATAACTATAACTTGAGTATTTTGGATAATTGGATTATGTTTATTTACTTTGAAGACTATTTATATTTAATATTTGTATTTATATTGATTTAAATTGAAGATATTAGATATGTTCTTATAAAAAAAAATTAATTAGGCGGGTTTAGCCCGATTTATATTGATTTAAATAAAAGATATTAGATATGTTCTTATAAAAAAATAAAAAAAAAAAACTAATTAGGCGGGCTTAGCCCGCCAGCCCGCCAGCCCGCCATTAGGCGGGGCGGGCTAGGATTTTGGGACCGCCAGAGAGCGGGCTTCCGGCGGGGCGGGGCGGGCTTCCCCGCCTGACACCCCTAGTCTATACTGAACCAGTTTGATTTTTCATACTTTACTAAGACATAAACATGAAA
This sequence comes from Arachis hypogaea, assembly GCF_003086295.3. Classification (NCBI taxonomy): domain Eukaryota; kingdom Viridiplantae; phylum Streptophyta; class Magnoliopsida; order Fabales; family Fabaceae; genus Arachis; species Arachis hypogaea. The sequence goes on along the minus strand of NC_092049.1, from coordinate 35,306,528 downwards.
GCAGTTACCTACGCGGTGTAAATGATCATCCTGTTCCAAGCATAGGTTCATTAAGTCTATGCTGAACTAGTCAGATACTTTATACAGAACTAGACCTCAAACATACTAACCACGGCCTCAGGCCCATCCAATCCAACATGGCCTCCGGCCCAAACAACTCAATCATCAACCAATTCATCACAAACCAACCAATCAAACACAATCACAATTAATGTAGTTCAAGCACAATCAAAGCAATTACCACAAGTATAACAGCTAGCAATTAACATAAGTATTCATATAGGCAAACCAATTATAATATACACACCCAAAAATGTCACATAGATGCAAATGATGAATGTCTATTCCTATTCAGGCCATGAGCTCAAATGTCTGTTCGTTGCCCGATACCCGAGATAGGCGTTACGTATCGTCGTCCCTACCTTGGCTAACGTCCCTTCCATGAGCGTTACGTATCGCCGTCCTCATGGGGAACCTTCCCTGCGGTCTCAAGTGGGCGTTACGTATCGCCGTCCCCACTGAGCCTTATCCTTCGGGTCTCTAGTGAGCGTCCCCATTGAGCCTCATGTACAATATCTCAAATTATTTCAAGTTCATAATCCACTTTTTCTCCAAAACAAATAAATTCTCTTTCAAAACGGAGCCACCTTAAGTAACATTCTCCAAAATTTCCAAAAGACTTTCAAATATCATATAAAAAAGGGAATTCTCTTTGAAAAGACTCAAAATTTTCACTTTTAAATCATCTATTTAACTATTTTAAATAAGAGTTATTAATTAACAAATCCTTGGCAATGACTCAAGACTCTAGGGAAGAATAACCTACCTCATTTCTTAAATTCTTTTTAAATCCTTGAAATCCTAGTTACTTAAATTGAAATCTATTAAAAAGAAGACTTAAAATCAAAACCAAGGCATGTAAGCCAAAAGTTTCGAACCAATTTTAAAATCAAAATTATTTAAGTCTAAAAACCAATTTCATTTCATTCTTAAATCAGAAACCTTCCCAAAGGCTCGGAATTGTTTAGTCGAAATTTAAAGAAGACTTCAAAAGTAATACAAATTTAACTAATCAAAGTTCAATTCCTTTTCAAAATCCGCTAAAACTCCTCCAAAGGTACTTCTTAACCAAACTTCAAAACATAGGTCCTTTCACATTTAAATCAAACTTGAAACATAAATTTTTCTTAAACCAATTAAACTCGAAACACGTATTTCTTAATAAGTCAAATACCAAATCATAGAACCTCTCAAATCCAATCATTTTCTAAATTACATTTTAAAACAAAATCTTAAGTTTTTTAAAAATCCGGCAGCATTTCCTCTAAAACTTGGACTTTGCCACCCTTTTTGGGTCCCAACCAAACCAATTCTCAACTCTTTCCATCAAGTTCAAGATTAAATCAGTTCCTAATAGCACCAAATCCAGACTTTTAAATATTAAAATTATTTCAATTCAAAACAATAAAAAATCTCCATTTTAACTAAATCAGACATTATTTCAATCAAACAGGCAATCGTATTCATCCAAAACAAATCAGACAATTCATAAGACTTACAAAGTCACCAAAGATACATTTCACACATCATATCTATTTATAACAATTCTAATTTAAAATAAATTAGTTTTTAGAGAATGGAGATTAATTGTTTATTTATTTAATATTTTTCAAAAAAGAATGGAGCCAAATAAATATAACATAATCTGTGGATTTTTTTTTTTTTTTTACTAAAGATAGAAGACTCGAACCCGCAACTTCTTAATTGAGTATGAAGAGATTATGCTATTTGAGCTATTACTCATTGGCAATCTGTGGACTGTTTGACCTTTCAAAAAGAAGTAGTTGAATAAACTTAAATATCTTTATTTTGTATTATTTTTATTTACTTCTTTTCAGAATAAACTCTCTTAATTCTTGAGAATTGAGATCTAATCAAATTAACTAAAAATTTTTCCGTATCCAATCGAAGAAGGATAAGCCATGAAGCTCTCCTTTTCGATACCCTCGAAGTCCTCTTCCTCCTCCAAACCCATCAAACTCGACGACTCCTCCAAAAACGGCGCGGCACCCTCCAAGCACTTCGTCACCGAATTCGACCCTTCCAAACCGCCAATCGAACAAACCGCCACCGTTATACCCCCGATCCAGAACGAATGGCGCCCCACCAAGAAGATGAAGAACCTCGAGCTTCCCATCACTGACCCCAACGCTGACCATCAATCCCTCGAATTCGAGAACGATTCCAATGCCGCGGATGCAGAACTCGGCACCGACATGTCCTACGGTCTCAACCTGCGCCAAGCCGCGGAGAAAAATGGCAAAACCGGTGAACTCGCTGATGATGAGGATGATAGGGTTCCGCGTCAACGGCCGGAGGTGGCGTTGCTGCAGAAGTTTAAGGACGACTTGAAGCGGCTGCCTGATCACCAGGGGCTCGAGGAGTTCAATGATGTCCCTGTTGAGGGTTTCGGCAAGGCCTTGCTTGCCGGATATGGGTGGTCAGAAGGAATGGGAATAGGGAGGAATGCCAAGGAGGACGTTAAGGTTGTGGAGTACAAGAGGAGGACTGCCAAGGAAGGGTTAGGATTTGTTGGCGATGATCGCAGTTCTGTTCGGAGCCAGAAGAAGAAAAGCAGGGAAGACAATGGGAGAAATGATGCAGGTTTTGTTAGTGAGAAGAAGATTGTGAGGATTATTGGGGGAAAAGATGCTGGATTGAAGGGTATTGTTGTGAGGAGAATTGGGGAGGATTGGATTGTTTTGAAGGTTTCAAGGAGTGGGGAAGAAGTGGAGGCTAGAGTGAGTGTGGATGATGTTGCTGAACTGGGATCTGCTGAGGAAGAGAGGTGCTTGAGGAAATTGAAGGAGCTGAGGATTCGGCACAAGGGTGAAGATGACAAGGCTTCAAGGCATAAGCGTGAGAGAGAGCGAGGCGGGGTTGAGAAGACAACTCGAGCGGAAGCTAATGGGGGTGATCAGCAGCGGGGAAGGAAACAGGTTTCTTGGCTCACAAGTCACATTCGAGTTAGGGTTATTAGCCAGAACATTAAAGGAGGGCGGTTGTATTTGAAAAAGGCACAGGTTTTGGATGTTGTTGGGCCTTTGACTTGTGATATATCTATGGATGAGAGCAAGGAGATTGTTCAAGGAGTGTCCCAAGATATGCTGGAGACCGCGCTTCCTCGACGTGGGGGACCAGTTCTTGTGCTATCTGGTAAGTATAAGGGCGCCTTTGGGAGCCTGGTTGAGAGGGATTTGGATCGGGAAGTTGGTGTTGTTCGGGATGCTGATACTCATCAGCTGCTAAATGTGAAGCTTGAACAGATTGCAGAGTATATAGGGGATCCTAGCTTATTAGGGCATTGATTTTGTTGTATCAATTGCAGTGTATAATAAACATTGATTAGAACAACAGACCATATACAGTTCGAAAATTCTATTTTCTTATTTTACATACGTTGCAGGGTACTCTTCATCATTATTATCAAAATGGCGAGCCATTCTTGGTTAAGTACACTGCGGTGCTGAGCCGCGAGTCTGTTATCATGTTGAAGGTCTTGTTTCGGTCCCTTCTGGACCAATCAAAGGTGCCACACAGCAGGTTAGTTAGCTTCTGAGATTTGATTTTGGATAGAAATGAATGGAGACAGTAGCAATCTATTTAGTAGGGTTTAACAATAGCTTTTCTCTTTCCGGAAGTTAGAGTTTGAAATCTTAACAACTACTACGTTGAATTTGGTTGCATAGTGGTTTTGGGTTTAGAAATATTTGTAAGGTTTATAATATAGAATGGAAAATGGGAGGCATTGTTTTTGATGATAGAGATGGTAAAATTGCTTGATTACAATGATAGGACTAGCTAATTGTAGCGCACACCAAGATGATTTATACATTAATGCTGCCCATGACTTCCTGAAGGTAAGAAGGTAAGATATCGCTTGCTAGTCACTGTATTGCTGAGGGTTTAACACTTGCCTCACATGTCGGAGAAGCTATTTACAACACCTTTTTTTTTTTTTTTGGGTTATCAATCGAGTATTTTAAACACCTTTGACAATTACATTTACCCTTGCAAAGCAAATTCTCCAAAGGCCGGTTAAAGATACTAATATGTGTGGCCAGCTGGTGAAGGTTAGGCTTCCTCTTATTCTCCTTAACTTGTATATCTGTAGTTCATTTTTTTTCAAGTAATTGAACATTTTGTTAAGGATCTATAGCTTATGTGGTTTGTTCTGATAGGTGGAGGTTCAAGTGAGGTAGTTGTATTGGGTTAGCAGGGCCCTTCCAACTCTACCAATTAATCTCGAGGATGCTGCTTGTAGTGAAGCTGAAATTGAGAAGGCACTTCAGGTACATTGATTGGAGGTGTTGGATCTTTGTCAGCCTGTTTGACTCCTTTGTTAGGGTGATTTGTTTGCAGGATCTTATCTTTTACTTTATTTCTTTTCATCCATTGGTTAACTAGTTCTGTTAATGAATGCAGGCTGGTGAACAACTTGTTTTGTGTTAATCAGGATACACGTTTGAACTTTAGAATACTTGACCTCAGAACCCGGCTAATCAAGGAATTTTCTCCATTAGGTCTCAAGTTGAAAATATAAAGCATTTCATCTGAATTTTCTTCTGAAGAGTTTACTTATTTGTGTTCATTCCTGATTTGCATGTTGTTCATCATGGTTGCTTTAAATTTTAAAGTTACTGCAATAAATGTATACTAAGACATTTACAGAGTATATTTTCCCCATGATGCCAAGTTGAATGGTCACATTATTTTTCATTGCATTGTTGGGTAGGCATTCAGACAATTCTTATTATTTGAACACTTTTGTCAAATCCACCCTCAAAAATTGATTGCTGGGTCAAGTGAGAATACCTTGCCCAATCACCACAGCTTCACAAGCATATGGCAATATGTGCTGATTTCGGCCGTGTTTTTGAGATTCCTTCACACACAGACATCTGTGTGAGTTTACTGGTCTTGATGTTGAAACGGAGATTAAGAAGCATTATCACGAGGTATATTTCACTTTTAGGCATATGTTTCTTTGGTATGGTTTTGAAATTATTGTGGTACATAACCTGTTTTACTGATATTGATTTTTTGAGCAGGTTATGGATATAGTTGATAGGTTGTTTGTCTCAATATTTGATAGCTTGAACCAGAATTGTAAGAGGGACCTTAAAGCTGTGGCACAAAGGTAAGCATCTTCTATTAAAAAAAATGTATTTTATATATATCAAACATTCTTTTCTAGTCTAAAAAATTTCTTTCTCCTTAAAAAAAAAAGAGTAAATATTGTTAACTATATTATGTTGTAGTTCTTGTGCCATGAACTACCGGTTGAAAAATGTGAATACAAGACTGTGTTTGGTTAATGGGTGGAAGAAAATAAGATATAGATATATTATTTTAAATATATTATTTCTCAAATTACATATTGTATAAAATATATATAGTTAGTCGTATTATAATGTATAATTATTTGTTACTTTTGACTCTGAAAAAATTCAAGTTTTAAGCCCTATGCCACATTGGAGGGTTATACTTTATATTAACTTTTTCAACATCAAGCCAGTAATGATTCTTTAGATGCTAATGAGTGAAAGGATGATTTTTAATAAATTTTTAGAAATCGTTTATTGTTCCGTTTTAAATTCATAAGTTTATAAAAATGTAGATTTTTTGGAATTTGAACTAAAACATAAAAATTAGATATTTATTCTTATTCGTTTTGGTTTTTTTATATTTTATTTGAATCCAAATATGCAGTATTTTCTTATTGACATTTATGTTTTAAAGTTAAATAACTTAAAAGTAGTAAATGTCAATAATCTGTATCAGTATTAAATCGAATTAAACTGATTCGATTTACTATATATGGGTTGTTCAATAGTCAATCGAATTAGGTCAATTCGATTTACTAGCATCTACTTAGTTCCCCTATAAATCGAATTAGGTCAATTCGATTTATATAGATATATGCATGGGACTTTGACGTAACAATTTTTGTTTTGGGGAATTTATGTAATTTTGAGATGCCTTTGGTTTAGTTATGCATTTTACTCTTTAAAATATTTATCAAATAAACTAAATTTCTAATGAATATTTATTATTTATTAACATAATATTATATTTAAATAATAAATATATTTAGTCATTAAATTGTATAAAATAATTGTATTTTTTTACTAAATTTTTTAAACTAAAATTTGTTTAATCTCTTAAAAAACAAAAAAAAAATTGTTTTGCATTCTTATAAAGTAGAATGCCAAAACCAAAGCTAACAACTGATAAAGCTGTCGACACAAAATAACAATTCATAAATATTTTAATTCAAAAATAAATTCATACAACAAAAGTATTTGTTTGTATAATATATAGAAATATAGAATTTGTTTCTATACAACAAAAGTATTTGTTTGTATAATATATAGCATGTCTAGAAATATAGAATTACTATATGACTTCTAAAGCGGACCTCATGGAATGATAAGCCTCTTAAAATATGCTTGTCCGAAAATTGATGAAAAACATTTCAAATCATTGCGATCAGACACGTTCAGTTCAGTTCAGATGAGTTGTATTCAGATGAGTTGTATTGGTGCTGCTGACATAAAAAAAAAAACTTCTTCAAATATTCTTAATAATGAATCTAAACAGATTCAACCGTATCATAACTCAAAAGTTCGTATGATTCATCATGATCCGTGGCTGATGTATAGGAAAGAGAGGAATGCATTCTAGAAAATAAAAACAAGAAACAAAAATATATAATAAAATTTTAAGTTGAAACCATGGATGATAATATCAATGAATGAAATCATAAACAGCCAAGAAGGAGAAAGAATACAAATGGTATCAAGGAGAAAGAATACAAATGGTATCCCCAAGTTGTTTAAACGGACGAGTGAGCTGATTATTCAAACGGACGAGTGGGCTGATTATTCGACCAATTCAAGTTGGTTTCACTCTTTTTTTTTATGTTGAGCTATTTATAGTTATACTATTTAAATCCTTCCAACAAGGCTATAACAGCTTCTTTCCACTCAAATACCTCTCCCACCCCGCCCTATGGTCTAAAGGGCAAAACCATGCCAGTTTCATGCTGAAATTGTGCTAATAATTCAAACACTACGCATAAAGTAACCAAGGGTATGGGATAGTATCTTACATTTGACTCAATACATTTTCACTTAAAACAACGAATAAAACATGTCATGAAAGAATCAGTTTCATGCTGAAATTGTAAAACAACGAATAAAACATGTCATGAAAGAATTGGATTCGCATGATAGATTTATAATAAACATGGTGATACAACTGAGTTAGCTTCAGCAAATCTCAACTTCTATTATATATTCCTAATTTTACAACTAAAATGTGCCACATGTTACTCTCTCATTGTAATTGAAATTAAATCTTTCCCTCCAAAATTAAAGAATTCTTCTCTCCATAATAATTTTACAATCAAAATATGTCACATGCCACTTCCTCATTGCAATTGAAATTAAATCTTTCCCTTCAAAATTAAAGAGTTCTTCTCTCCTCCATACTAATTTTACAACCAAAATGTGCCATATGTCACTCCCTCGTTACAATTGAAATATAATATTTTCCTCCAAAATTAAAGAGTTCTCTCATTCTCTCTCTTCCTTTTTCTATCTCTCTTATTTCTTCAACCACTCTATTTATTTTATATATCATTATTAATATCAATGACTAATTACTAATTTGATAATCAAAATGTGCGATATGACATTCTTTAATTGCATTAAAATTAAAATTAAAATATTAAAATTGAAATTGAAATACCTATATTATGTACCATATATTACTATCTAATTTAATAATTAAATGTATCACATGACACTCTCTTATTAAAATTGAGCGAAAACATTTTTTTCCAAAATTAACAAACTCCCTTCCTAAATTCTCTCATCTACCTCTCTCTGTTTTTCTATTTCACTCTACCATTTTTACTCTATATAGTTTATATTTTATATTAGTAATTTTGACAAATCAAAATATGTAATCCGATATTTTTTTATTACAATTAAAATAAAATTTTTTCTTCCAAAATTAACAAACTCTCACTCTCATTCTTCATCTTTATCTTTCTCTCTCTTCTTTCATTCTCTATTTTTTCTACCTTTCTATTTTACTTTAAAATTTTTCCTCTTTCACATTGCATCCTTAGTTATTTTGGTGAATCAATTCGAAGGCATTCTAAGCAGCCACATTGTAAATGTGCACTTGAAATATATAGTCAATAAAAGATCAACACCAGGTACAAGCCTAAATAGAATGCTTGGATAACTCGATGCAAATTTTGGGTAGAAAGTCGCATAGATTCTGTAACCTCTCTAGCTGAAAGAGTGTCAGATAAGGCTGCAGTCAGCAATACTTGATAGCAGTTTAATATCCAAAATCACTAACGTGACTGTGCGCATCACAGAATAATTGAATAATTGAGTGATATTATCAACCAACTATTCATTTTCTTTTTTCTTTTCTTTTTTTTTTAGTAGAATGGAAGAAGATGAAGAAGAAGAAAAAGAGAGAAATAGCTACATCAGAGATTATTTATCATGGGGGTGTAAACAAATTAGTTCTACCAAAGATTGATACATTTTAAAGGTTTTGCAGTAACTTTGCTCCCTATTGGTAGGCCTATAAGTTAAAATGCAATACAGATAAACAATCTCTATGTGTTAACATCATATGAAGAAACATACTCAAGGGATTTTATTTCAGTCTCATCATATGATGTGTGTCAATGGCCCAATAGTTGGTGCCAGAATTATTTTGGTCTTTTGGAAACAATAGCTCAAGTAACTTTCTGTTAAACCTATTAAAGCATATGGCTAGCCTGTATGCAAACAATATACCTGAATAGCTTGATTTGCTTCTTCTGGTGACCTTTTTTTGTTCACGACGCAAGCGGGCTTCCATATCTTGAAGCTCTTGATTTAAAGATGAACATTCTACCTAAAAAAATATTGACAAAAGCTTCAGTAGATCTCCATGGTAGATTATTAATTACTAACCAGCCTTCATGGTTTAAAATAAATAAATAAAGATTAATTGTTCTATGTACCTCAAAAGATATTGTACTGAAGGCATGTTTAAACTTAGTATTAATAAAGTGAAGGTTTCCTTGTATGTTGTTGATTCTTGTGATTTATGGCATAGTAGATTAGCACAATTAAATTACAAATCATTGAATATATGCATAAAAAATAACTATTGATTTTAGTAACAAGGATTTTAATAAGAAATGTGATATTTGCATATAATCCAAAATTATTAAGAAATCCTTTCCTAAAGTTGAAAAAAATACACATTTATTAGAATTGATTCATAGTGATATTTGTGAACTAAATGGCAATATTACTAAAGGAGGAAAAAGATATTCTATAATTTTCATTGATGATTGTTCTAGATTTACTTATGTGTATTTGTTTAGAAATAAAGATGAAACTTTTGAAATATTTAAAAAATATAAAATGAAAGTAGAAAATATGCATGATAAGAAAATAAAAGTTCTTCGTAGTGATCGAGGTGGAGAATATTTTTCTAATGAATTTGATCACTTTTGTGAATTACATAGTATTATGCATGAATTTTCTGCTCCATATACTTCACAACAAAATTGTTTGGCGGAAAGAAAAAAATCGTACCTTAGTGGATATGGTTAATTCAATGTTATTAAATGCAAAATCGCCTTAGAGACGGATCCCGGGGGGAAGCATAGGCCTTGGTTCCCCCAATTTTTTTGGAACAAAGTTAACCATTATAAGGATATAAAGTTATTATATATTATATAATTTTATTTGAAAAATAGAGTAAGTAATTATTTTAGATAAATAATTAAATTAGTAAACTCAAAAACAAGTAACAATTCTTAAATTAAGAAAGATATTATTGTTAATCACTTTTCGATTAAATAAATTTCCAAATCTTTAAACATTTAAACTTTTTTTCTCTTTTTAAATAATTTTTTTTCTTAATTTTCTACCTATTATCATATAAAAAAACTCTAATATTTATAACAACTAAAAAAAATCTTTATATATTATAATACATAATGAAAGTAAATTATTTTAAAATTTATTTATTTTTCTCATGATAAAATATGAATAACATACATATTAAATAAATTCATTAAAATAATTATATTTTATATATTTTATTCATAAATATGTTTTAAATGCATATAATAAAGTTATTAGAACAACTTATTTATATTATTTTATAGTGTATTTTTTTATAATATGAAGCATAAAAATATAACTTACTGTCATAATAATATTCAACAAAATATGCTAATAAAAAATAGATAATTTTTATATTTTATCGAATCCAAAATAAAAAAATATAAGAACTAAGATAAATTTTTATATAATAAATACTTATTAGTATTTTTTTAATTAAAAAAATATTAATTATGATTATATAGATTAATAAATATATAATATTATATTTGATTGTATAATATTTTAATTTTCGGCCCCTCCTCTACCAAATTCCTGGATCTATCCCTACTTACAATTTGTGGGGTGAAGCATTATTGACATCATGTCATATCCATAATAGGATACCATCAAGACATAGAAAGGTTTATCCTTATGAAATTTGGAAAGGAAGAAAACCTAATTTGAATTATCTTAAAGTGTGGGGGTGTTTAACCTTTTATCGAGTTCCTGATCAAAAGAGAACCAAATTGGGGGCAAGAGCCATAAAAGGCACTTTTATATGATATGCTCAAAATTTTAAAGCATATAGAATATTAGACTTAGTGTCTAATATAGTTGTTGAATCAAGAGAGGTAGAATTTATTGAAAATACATTTATCAATGATTCAACTTCTAATTCATAATATCCCCAAAATGATACTAATATTTCACAAGAAATAAATAATCAAAATAATAAACGTCTAAGCGACAAAGAGTTGATTGAACCAAGGAAGAGATTGAGAGTAAGAAAAGAAAAGGACTTGGGTCTAGATTTCATTTCTTCTCAGGCTATCACGTTTTTGGTAGAAGGAACTAGGGATTCTATGACAAACAAGATTCCTATTGTATTAACATAGAGGATGATCCTCAAATGTTCAAAGAGGCTATGGCTTCAAGTGATTCTGCTTTTTGAAAAGAAGTAATAAATGATGAAATAGACTCAATATTATCAAATAATACTTGGGTCTTAGTTGATTTTCCTCCAGGATCAAAGCCTATACGATGTAAGTGGGTATTTAGAAGAAAGTATAACACTGATGGTTCATTACAAACCTTTAAAGTAAGGTTAGTGGCCAAAGAGTTTAGACAACAAGAAGGTCTAGACTATTTTGATACCTACGCACTTGTGGTAAGAATGACTTCTATTAGGACTCTTATAGCATTAGCTTCCATTCACAAGCTTCATATACATCAAATGGATGTTAAAATGGCTTTTCTAAATGGAGATCTTAATGAAAAAATTTATATAGAGCAACCGGAAGGCTATGTACTACCAGGAAATGGAAAGAAAGTTTGCAAATTAATTAAGTCTTTGTATGGGTTAAAACAAGCGCTAAACAATGGCACGGGAAGTTTGATTCAGTGGTGTTATCAAATGGCTTCTCACATAATAGTGCAGATAAATGTATTTACTCAAAATTTACTAAAGATTATGGAGTAATCATTTGTTTATATGTGATGAAGAAGATTATGCCAATTCGGAATTTAGACAAAACAATTCCATTGATAGCATAGTCCGAACCGACAATCGATCTTCTCAATTTTAAACAAAGAATTTGTCACAATTCAAATCAAATAACTGGGAGTCTTAATTTCCGGGTCGTCTTCCCTAGGAGTTGCAAATGAAATGCTCAAGTGTTTAGGGTTGATTCACTCAATTCTCTTTTAATCAAGCTTTCTCAGATTTGTTTTTCATCTAACAATCAACAATTATTCAATGTATGCATACAAATATAATGAGAACTTTTCATGGTTGTAATGGGGCTAGGGTAAAGGTAAGGATGCATATGGTCAAGTGAGCTTGAAATTTGAATCTTTGATTAACTTAAGCTCTCACTTAACCTACATAACAACCTATACAATTCTAATGCAAACCTAGCTATCCATTATTTACTTTTCACACACTCATGCATTCTTTTCAATTCATCACATATGCATTGATTCTTATTCAATTTCTCATAAGGTAATTTTGTCCCCTTTTCATTTTTTCTTTTATTTTCTTTTATTTTCTTCTTTTTTTTTCTCCTTTTTTTAGCATAATATATACACCAACTTATCATTGCATATGGTTTCTATAATATTACATGAGCATGTACCCAAATTCCCAATATTTTCTCAATAAGCATAAAATACATTTTCATCAACCAAAGTTCTCACATTTTTCTCACACTTAAACATTACACACTCTCACTAACTTAAGCTATTCAAAGATCCAAATAAAGAACATTTATTATTTTTCACTTAGGGATAGTGATGTGTTAAAATTAAGAACAAAAGGGGATTAAAATAGGATATCAATGCCCTACTAAGAATATTTTTTTCTTGAAAAATTTTATTATTTTAACTAAGCTTATTATATATATGTAAAGACATGCAATAAACTAAGAAAAATTGCAATTAGATCTCAAAGTATATACAAACCAAGAAAGAAAATGCAACTAAGAATTCAAAAAGAATGTGAAAGTGTTAGGATTAGAATTTGTCACCCAAGATGGTCGATCGGTGACGACCTCCCCACACTTAAAAGTTTGCACCATCCGCGGTGCATCCAAAGACGAGCAAGGGGGTATGGCGACTTCGGATTGTCACCTTTAGCTGGTGGATCAATCGGCTGGTACGTATGCTTCTTCCCGCTTCCCTTGTTGCTTATGGTGAATCATCAATGAAAAATAGAAAACAAGATAGAAATACAAGTAAATGCAAATGTAAGGAAGTAAAGATTATTGGAATGAGGTAATAATCACTAAAATGAGTGAGTGAATAAGTTTGTGACATGAAGGAAATAGTGTGTGAACTCTAAGTTGCATGGTTTAGAACACACACACTAGCATAGAAAGCTATGTCACAATTATACAAAAGAAACATGCAATTCATTCATTATAGTGTGCTTGAAATACTTTAAAAGAAACTTGTATGTTAAGATAGACAAATAAGTACTCAAGGAGCATAAAAGCAATCAAGCAACAATCAAGAAATTATGAAAGGATGATAGAGGAAAGTTTATTTGCAACACCTAAATGACATGAAATGGAAAATATGGCAAGCATAATCTACAAAGCTTAAAAAGCTAAAAAAATGTCACTAGGTAAGCTTATGATCCAATTTCACAATTCCTTAATTTCAATGCATCAACTAAGTGACTTAAATAAAAATAATCATAACAAGCATCACCTAATAAAAAATGTATCAACTAAAAACAAATTGACAAATAATAGATAATGAAATCAAATTACATGGTGGCTAGCTACAACATGCAATTTAGAAATCCAACAAGATTCATGAAGGCAATGTCATAAGTATTTGGCATGTGCAAATATTCAACATTCAAAACTCAATACCAAGCAACAAAGTATGACTTCGATAAAGACATCCAACAATAAATAGCAATAACAATATCAATAATTCAGCAGCAATATCTCAACAGAATCAACAAATCAACTCAATCATCCAACACTTAGCATCAAAACAGAAAATTAAACTAACTAACTAAATAACTAACTAACTAACTAACTAACTAACTAACTAACTAACTAAAGGTGAGTATGGTGGGTGGTGAATGATAGTAATGGATGATGGTTAAAGAAGAGAAAGAAGAGAGGGAAAGAGAAAAGAAGAGAAGAAATTGAGAGAAGAGAAGAAAAGAAGTAGTGTGATGTGAGAACAGAGTCGTGCGTATGCACAGAGTGTCGTACGTACGCACAAAACGTGTAGAATGGGGTTGTGCGGATGCACTAGCACGTGCGAGCGCTCCGGGGAAACTACAACATTTTGGGTCTATGGCCACGGTTGTTTTGGTCACGGTAAAAAACAGTGACCATAGACCCTCTTTGGTCACGATTTTTTAGGGTGACAAAAAAAAGCTATGGTTATGGTTTTTTTGGAAAGGGTGACCATAGAGTACCTATGATCACGATTTTTTAAAAAAGGGTGACCTAAAAGGGTCTATTGTCACGGTTTTGAGGAGTGACCTAAAGGGGTCTATGGTCACGGTTTTTTATAGTGACCAAAAAGGGTCTATGGTCACAATTTTTCAAAAAAGGGTGACCTAAAAGGGGTATATGGTCATGATTTTGGGGCGTGGCCTAAAATGGTCTATGGTCACGGTTTTGAGGGGTGACCTAAAGGGGTCTATGGTCACGGTTTTTTATAGTGACCAAAAAAGGTCTATGGTCACGATTTTTCAAAAAAGGGTGACCTAAAAGGGGTCTATGGTCACGGTTTTGGGGGTGACCTAAAGGGGTCTATGGTCATGATTTTTTACAGTGACCAAAAAGGGGCTATGGTCACGGTTTTTCAAAAAAGGGTGACCTAAAAGGGTCTATGGTAACAATTTTAGGGGGTGATCTAAAGGAGTCTATGGTCACGGTTTTTGGATGGCCTAAAAGGGTCTATGATCACGATTTTGGGGGTGACCTAAAGGTGTCTATGGTCACGGTTTTTTACAGTGACCAAAAAGGGGCTATGGTCACGGTTTTTCAAAAAAGGGTGACCTAAAAGGATCTATGGTCATGGTTTTGGGAGGTGACCTAAAAGGGCCTATGGTCACGGTTTTAGGAGTGGCCTAAAAGGGTCTATGGTCACGGTTTTAGGGGGTGACCTAAATGGGTCTATGGTCACGGTTTTTTACAGTGACCAAAAGGGGCTATGGTCACGGTTTTTCCAAAAAGGGTGACCTAAAAGGGTCTATGGTCACGGTTTTGTGGGGTGACCTAAAGGAGTCTATGGTCACGGTTTTGGGGGTGGCGTAAAAGGGTCTATGGTCACGATTTTGGAGGTGACCTAAAGGTGTCTATGGTCACAGTTTTGAGGGGTGACCTAAAGGGGTCTATGGTCACGGTTTTTTATAGTGACCAAAAAGGATCTATGGTCACGATTTTTCAAAAAAGGGTGACCTAAAAGGGGTCTATGGTCACGGTTTTGGGGGTGACCTAAAGGGGTCTATGGTCATGATTTTTTACAGTGACCAAAAAGGGGCTATGGTCACGGTTTTTCAAAAAAAGGTGACCTAAAAGGATCTATGGTCATGGTTTTGGGAGGTGACCTAAAAGGGCCTATGGTCACGGTTTTAGGAGTGGCCTAAAAGGGTTTATAGTCACGGTTTTAGGGGGTGACCTAAATGGGTCTATAGTCACGGTTTTTTACAGTGACCAAAAGGGGCTATGGTCACGGTTTTTTCAAAAAGGGTGACCTAAAAGGGTCTATGGTCATGGTTTTGTGGGGTGACCTAAAAGAGTCTATGGTCACGGTTTTGGGGGTGGCGTAAAAGGGTCTATGGTCACGATTTTGGAAGTGACCTAAAGGTGTCTATGATCACGGTTTTTTACAGTGACAAAAAGGGGCTATGGTCACGGTTTTTCGAAAAAGGGTGACCTAAAAGGGTCTATGGTCACGGTTTTGGGAGGTGACCTAAAGGGCCTATGGTCACGGTTTTGGGAGTAGCCTAAAAGGGTCTATGGTCATGGTTTTAGGAGGTGACCTAAATGAGTCTATGGTCATGGTTTTTTACAGTGACAAAAAAGGGTCTATAGTCACGGTTTTTTGAAAGGGTGGCCTAAAAGGGTCTATGGTCACAGTTTTGGGGGTGACCTAAAGGTGTCTATGGTCACGATTTTTTACAGTGACCAAAAAGGGTCTATGATCACAATTTTTCGGAAGGGTGACCTAAAAGGGTTTATGATCACGGTTTTGGGGGGTGACCTAAAAGGGTCTATGGTCACGTTTTTAATCATTTGAGTTTTAATTAATTAAAATTTTTATGTATTTTTTATTATTTTAAATATTTTTTCTTTTTAAAATTTAAAAATTTTAATAATTAAAAACTAATAATAATTTTATATAATTTACTTTAAATATTAAAATTTTAAATCTAATTTTATAAATAAAAAATTAGGTTGAATACTATTAATAATTTTAAATTAAAAAATGATTTAAGACTTAATAATATAAAAAATAATTTAATAACTTATTAACGGATGAAAAACTAGCCCAGTGATCATTTATATATAATTCTAAATTCGTTTTAATTATAGTTTAAGTTTTAGTCATGGTACGGTATAAGATAATTGGAACAATATAAAAATTAATTTTGTACACTAAAAATTTAACCATTAAATCGATTATTAAGTTTTGTACTTTAAATAGGGGAAAAAAAACCGACGCCGTCTCTTGTTTATTTGGAAAAAAAATTGAAATACACTGAAGGAAATTGAAAGAACCGAAGGAAATTGAAACCCCCCTTCTTTCTATCCCCAATTCGTAACACTGTGAGAGTGTGACCTCTGAAGGAAATAGAAATGGCAAAACCCTAGCCCCTCATTACCGCCGCCGTCCCAAGCTCCTCAGCGCGGTCGCTTCTTCCTCTTTCCTGTTTTGCAAAACCCAGAAAGCTCAGCACATCTCTTCATCTTCGTTAGCTTCTCTGTTTGTCAAAAGTTAGTGGCCTCCGCTCTTGGTGTACTGCCCTCGATAAGATCTCTCCTTACACCTCCGCCGTCGGCATCGTCGTCTCCATCGGTGTCTCAGTTCTCGGTGTTGCTTGGTATGCTGTTTCCCTTTTCCGTTTCAGATTTTCTCAATTTATTTTACGTAACCAATTTCTGATAATCTTGTTTTTGGATTTGCGAAGGGGGATTTACATAACTAGTAGCAGCTTGATCGATATTGCAATCAAGACTCCCCGAATCACTTGCACGAATCTCATTAGGTACAATTACTGATCTGTCCTTAAAATCCACTCAAATTTCATAGTCTTTAATTAGTCAATGGTTTTATTATAATAATCTCAAGCAACCATCAAATGAAATGGCTAAGCAGAGAGATTAATTAGTTAAGTTCGTCATCCTTGTTTTAATTTTGTGTAACATTTTGGTCTGCATATATATGCTTGTGTAACATTAACATAACACAGTCAAACAAGGTATGTATGTATGTCAAAAGCCTATACTATTACGCGTATCAATTTACTAAGTACTAACAAATTCTTGAATATTCTTCGAGTGCTAATTAAAGGTTGGAGAAAATATCTTAAATTGGAAATAGTTGGCTTGCAATGCCGCCTATAATTAATTAATTACAAGTTACTAGAGAAAAGAAAAAGATGTGTCTCATTATGTTGCTAAAAATAAGGTGGCCATACATCACGTTAGGTTACTGTTGATGGAATTAGTAATTGCTGAAATCATATGCCTCTATGAATGTGATAATGATCTTTATTTATATGTGAGGAGAACAAATTCCATGTGCATAAGATTTTATACTCTATTAATGGTGCATAAATAATGCATTTTCTTATTAGCTTCCTTTGACACTTTATCGATGCTGTTAATAATTAACTGCCTTCAAAGTTGCTTAAAAAGTAGCTCATTATACAAGGCAATGAAAGAACTTTAATAATTTGTGTCTAAATTGAATTTTGTTGGTATAATTGAAATAATAATTCTAAAGTGTTTGAATAAAACTGAAGAAATTTAAAAAAGATAAAATTAAAAGTTAGCAAACGGTAACAATTAAACTAAAAAGTATGTTTTTTCTAATATTTCTTTCGAAAAGTTTAAGTTAAGAGATCAATTTATATAGAGA
This sequence comes from Arachis hypogaea, assembly GCF_003086295.3. Classification (NCBI taxonomy): domain Eukaryota; kingdom Viridiplantae; phylum Streptophyta; class Magnoliopsida; order Fabales; family Fabaceae; genus Arachis; species Arachis hypogaea. The sequence goes on along the minus strand of NC_092049.1, from coordinate 35,288,712 downwards.
TAAAACAATTTTTGTTGTCTAACTTTTGAATTCGCTTTCAAGTTCACTTACAATATTTTTATGCAGTTTTAATATTATCCATTTTATTAATGATAAAAGCAGGCCTTTTTGTCAATGATTTTTATTTCATTTATGCCTAAATGATGAGCCATGTTGTCATTTTATTTAATATATATCCTTATTATTTGAATGACTTCAAAATGTACTATATAAAATATAAATTCTTGGTACCTGTGTTCAATTTTTAATAGGTTTCCCAATAGGTATATCAAGATCATGGGACACTAATGGGAATTATTCTGCCTATTTTAGATGCAAACCTATGTTAATAAAAAAAGTTAATAACTTAATAAGTGCAAAAAAAGTGTACATTAATATAGGAACTTAAAATTGGGTATTATTTGGTTTTTCCTTTCTAAACTTGATTATTTTGACTTTGTTTTATGTATAGGATAATTTTTTCGTACTGGTAAAGACAACAGGAGTTGAGTAGTTGCTGCGGCACCGTTTATAACAACTTCATATGGCATCTTAAAATGAAGGAACTAAGCAGTAAGTTTATCTCGTAATTTCCATATATAATAATTTGATAGCATATTTAACTAGGTAGTAAGCGGATATGTGATAGCTAGATTGTTACTATGACCTATTAGATCATGTTTAGTAAGTGTAGATATTTGCATTCTTAGGTTTAATCATGTTTTGTCAAAAGATTGGATGGATTTACCAAGATTTGAGAACGAGTACATAGTTGGTGTAAATAATTTTTTAGAGTTTGCCTTCAAAATTGGAAAACCAGTTGGAAAAGAAATCCAATGTCCGTGTGCAAAGTGTGGAAACACTTATTGGCATAAACGAGAAGACGTATATGAGTATCTTATTTGCTATGGGTTTGTCGAAGGTTAGAAACGATGGATTAATCATAGGGAATCAGTAATCCCAACAGTTGTAGATAGTGACATGGATGATCGAGGGGGCGTCGATGATATTGACGGGTTGCTGCATGATGCATTCGGAAATATGACAAATCTTGAAGAGGGGAACAATGGGTTGAATGAAGATGCGAAGAGATTTTATAAGCTGGTAGATGAAGCAGGTCTAGAATTATATCCGAATTGTACTATTGGATTTTCGAGACTATCGTTTATCATTCGTCTTTACCACTTGAAGTGTCTGCATGGTTGGAGTAACACATCTTTTACCTCTCTCTTGGAGTTATTGAAAGAAGCTATACCTGATTTGAACATTCCCACTTCTTTTAATAAAGCTAAGAATATGGTTAAAAACTTGGGTCTTGACTATGAAAAGATTGATGCATGTCCTAATGACTGCATGCTGTATCGGAATGAGTACATAAATGACTCAGTTTGCCATATCTGTGGAGAGTCTCGATATAATCAGACTTCTACTATGTTATCAAATTAAAAATTTCAACCACTATATAAAATAATTGTACTATTTTATCAAATTAAAAAGATGTTACATGGTCATCAAATTGGACATTTGGCTAATTGGCTCCATGAGTACGTATTGAATAGAAGAGTAAGAAACTAATTACGAATTAAGATGCATAACCTACCATTATTTCTTTTCAGAAGGTATAGAAAAATAGATAAAGCAATAATAATACATGAGGGTGAAGGGGTAGCAATCAGCATTGACTCAGTACTCAGTAATATATAGCAATCAGCATTATTATTATTTTAAATTTGACTTTGTCTATTGATTTCACACTCGATCTGGTTTTTCTATTTCGCTGGTGTTGATTACTTGATTTGTTTGATGGGTTGGAAGCTAATAATAGTATTTCGGTATTACCTTATTTTTTAAGCTTCTATTTTGGTTGTGGTTATTTCTTTGTGCTGGATTTTTTTGAGTTTTAAGCGACTTCAACAGGGGAGTTGAAGTTTCACTCAAAGATAGATTAAAAACATATAAACATTACCAAATGGCTCAGTTAATTAGCAAATGCTCCATGTTATTTAGTGGTTGAAATTTTCATATTGATTGACTTATTTAACTTGTGCTCCATATTCATTACTCAACTGTACTACATGCATCATCAAAACCATTTTTGTTCTGTTCTAACTTCTTTATTTCTTTTGCTAATAGGAGGACATGATGTGAAGAAAATATGTTCTATACAAATATAAGATGGGATGGGTCTTCTAATGATTTTGGTTATCTAAATGTATTATTTTGATGTGTTCTTTACATTTTGATAAGAGACTTTATCCGATATTACATGTAATGGATAAATTACACCCTATTTTGATTAGTGTTGTAATGGATATCTAGTTTTTAATGAAACTTTTATGATTTACATTTATTGAATTTCTCATTCTTAGATTTATTTTGTGATTATCATCATTTTGGGATGTGATTATGCTTTAAAAAAATTTCATAAAATAAAACAGGTCGTGACCATAGATAAGTTAGGGCCACGGTGAAAACCGTGATCATAGATAAGGCTATGGTCTCGGCGAAAAACCGTGACTATCGATAAGGCTATGGTCACGGTTTTAAGGAGGGGTGACTATAGATAAGATATGGCCACGGTAAAAACCGTGACTATAGATAAAGCTATGGTCACGATTTTAAGATGGGGTGACCATAGACGCTATGGTCACAGCGAAAAACCGTGACCATAGATAAGGCTATGGTCACGGTTTAAGGAGGGGTAACCATAGGGGCTATGGTCACGATTTTAGGTGGGGTGACCATAGAGGCTATGGTCACGGCCAAAACTGTGACCATAGATAAGGCTATGGTCACGGATTTTGGGAGGTGTGACCTTAGAGGCTATGGTCACGGGTTTTGGTGGGGTGACCATAAAGGCTATGGTCACGGTTTTGGGAAGGGGTGACCATAGAGGCCATGGTCATAGTTTTTGGTGGAGTGACCATAGAGGCTAGATAAGGCTATGGTCACGGTTTTGGGAAGGGGTGACCATAGAGGCTATGGTCACAGTTTTATCACGTGACCACAGATTAACCTATGGTCACGGTAAAAAAATGTGGCCTAAAGTGCCAAAATTTGAACATTACAACCATGACCATAGAAACCGTGACCATAGATAAAAAATCGCAACCATAGGTCTATGGCCACGAGATAATAGGCCACGGCAAAAAACCGTGACTATAGACCTATGGTCACCCTTTTCACTAGATAGACCTTTTTTTGTAGTGCGAGAAGGTGAAATTTGGCTTGTGTGTACGCACACTAGGGATTTCTTTTTTTTTAGGAAAAAAGGTGAGCTGTGTGTGCGCACAAAGGTGTGCGTACGCATAGATGGGAAAAAGGGTAGGGTGCACACACATAAGCTGGTGCGAGCGCCCTGGGCAGAAGGGATGATAAGGAATGTGCGCACGCACAGGAATCTCTTTTTTTAAGAATATCAAACGTCAAAACTAGCGACCAACTTGGCACCTGTGCATACGCACACAGGTCCGTGCGTACGCACAAGAGACAAAAAGAGGGGGATGCAAATGCACAAGGTGTGCGAGCACTCCAAACAGGAGCTGTGCAAAGGGGTGTGCGTACGCACATGTCTGTGCGTGAGCATAGGGTGCAAAAATTGGGGTATGTGTGCGTACGCACAGGTATGTGCGCACGCACATGCTCTGTTTTTTCCAAAATTTTTTAGAGCTCTAAGGCACCAAACTTGAGCTCAACAAATTAAAAGGGTTTTAACCCCCAAACATCCAACATTGCACAACCACATTATCCAAACTAAAATTTAACATAACTAAGCTTGAAATTAACTAAACATAAGCTATCTACAAGAAACAAAATGCAATGAGTTAAAACTATATACAAAGAGAGGGATGGAAAGGTGTTACCATGGTGGGGTGTTTCCCACCTAGCACTTTTTTTTATTGTCCTTAAGTAGGACAATTTGGGGATGCCCTTGCTATGGTGGCTTGTACTTAAATTCTTCCTTGAATCCCCACCAATGTTTGCATTTTCAATGTCCTCCGAGATCCCAAATCTTGTGCACCCGATCTTCTTGTTGACTCATGTGATTCTATCCAGGTAGCAAGCAATTAGAGCTCTCATCACTCAAGCATCTAAACATTCTCCAAGATCCATCCAATTTAGAATTACACCAACCATTAAAGCAAAATTTTAAAGATTCAACTTCTATGAACCTAGGATCATGTTTCCAACCACTACCTAATTTTCCTTTATTGTCCAATCCACAAATGTTCCTAAGTCGACTATCATTTTCAATCAAACCATACTCAAGTGGGATAATGAAGCTTAAGGTTAAGGATGTACCCACTTAAATGAAGGAGGTGATAGTGACTTAGGAGGAGGGACTTCAAATAGCTTTGGCGATATGGGTTCCAATCCCTTTTTCTCTTTTTGTATGATCTCCACCTCTTCAAATTCTTCAAATTCTTCAACCACTTCTACTAGTTCCTTGATCTCAACCTCCTCTTCTTGCAACTCATGCTTCAATTCCTCGTCTTTCCCTTGTAGTTCCAAGCTTTCTTCCACTCCACATGCTTCAATTAAAGTTGATTCTTCACTTTTATTTGTGGAAGTGCTTGAATTGTTGGAAGAGTGTAGTGAGGCTAAGTAAGATAGGGCTCCGGCTAAGGTAGCCATGATGTTGTCTTGTCTCTTTTGGTACTCTTCTTGCTCTTAAAGGAAGAATTGAAGTGCTTCCTCTATTGAAGGTTGTGGGGAAAGAGGAGGTTCATCATATGGGAGAAGGTCTTCATATGTAGAAGGTGGTTGGTATTGGTAAGAGTATTGAGGTGGTGTGGGGTATTGCTGTTGGAATTGTGGTGGCTCTAAGTGTGCTTCATAAGGTTGTTCATGAGGCACATAAGGTTGATGGTATGGTGGGTATAGGTTAGGCTCATGTGGAGGTGTTTGGCGATATTGTGATGTGGCTTGTGAGTAAGATTGATCATAATGTTGAGGGTTTGATTGGTATTGGTATGCATCAAGAGGTGGATAATAGCTATAAGGATATGAAGGAGGTTCTTGCCAAGAGGGTTGCCTAGAAGCATATGGCTCCTCACTCAATTGAGCCCACAATCCATGATGCATTCCATCATTGAGGTTCTCACTTCCTACAACACCATAACAACCAAACTCCAAGTCAAAGGGGGTGAGAATTCATAGAGCAAAGAGGAAAAAAAAAACAAAAGCTAATAAGAGAAACAACTGATGCCAGGGCATTTTGGCCAGTTTCACTGACTTTTTCTTTACTGTTTTTAAGGTAGTTTCATACATTTTCTTAGGAAATAAGCTAGTTTTGGGTAGATATTCACTTACATCTTGATTCAAGCATACATTGTACACTTTACATGATTTCATGAGAATTTTGCATGAATTATATGATAAATTGGATGATGCATGATCCCATGATTAAGAGCAAGACTTTGATGCACTTTGTTTGATTGATTTCAGGCCAAAAGAAGAAAAGAAGAGCCACGTTAGTGGCTACGTTAGTTACACTAACGTGGGTACTAACGTGGAAGGAAGGAAAGCCACAACGTTAGTAAGAAAAGTTAGTGGCATTAACTTTGAAGAAGGAGAGCATGGAACGAAGATCCACGTTAAGAGTCACGTTAGCTACACTAACATGAACTCTAACGAAGGGAAAAAAGGCACCAAGAACCGTTAATGGGGAAGGTGAGCCCCAATAACGCTTGCAAAAGGGGTATATGCCAACGTTAGTGGAAAAAGTGAGTGCCACTAACGTTTTCGAAGCAAGAAGACCAACGTTAGCTTCCACATTAACTACATTAACGTGGGAACTAACGTGGAAGGAAAGGGAGATGCCAAAGTTAGTGGAAAAGGTGATCTCCACTAACGTTGGTGAAGCAAAAAGACCCACGTTAACTTCCACGTTAATCTAGTTAACGTGGGCAAAAGTCCCACCTGGCAGCCTGACCATGCCTTCTTCAAACACGCATAACTTGAGCCACAAAGCTCCAAATGAGGTGATTCCAGTGGAATTGGAAAGTAGGATTCCAGAGCTTTCCAAGAATATATGGCACTATATGGTTGGCACTAAATTTGAGGGAGAAAACCTGCCCCGAAAGTGCAATGATGAACATGGTATCAACCTGTATTAAGGCCAACTGACCTCTTCACCTTCCAAGAAGTGTAACTCGAGTTGTAGAGCTCCAAATGATGCGCTTCCAAAAGCATTAGAAAGTAGACATCCAGGGCTTTCCAAAAATATATAATTGTATGGGGTGGACACTAAGTTTGAGCTCCAGAAACTGGCAATAATGAAGCCCTGATCGCTAGCGTTATTGGCACTCAAGTTTTCCAGTAACGCTGGCAACTATGCCAGTGACCATGTCCATTTCAAAGGAGCATAACTTGAGCTACAGAGGTCGAATTGAAATGATTCTAGTTGCGTTGGAAAGATGACATTCAGAGGTTTCCAACGATATATAATACTCTATAGTGGACATGAAATTGGAGTACAAACAAGAGGCATCTTTTAAGCCCCAAAAACACCAACTGGGCAGCAAGTGCAACGTTGGCCACAATAACTTTAGCACTAACGCCACACCTGTAGCGTTAGTGTGGCTAACTTTAGCACTAACTTTAGCACCTGGACCTCAACTTGACTCACTCTCTCTCAAGTCCACTTCAAAACTCAAGCAAGCAAGCCCACAATTGTCAACCAATCAAGACCACAAGAAGCATCTAGAATAGGAATTTTCATTTCATTGTAATTTTCTTTTAATTTCATTTTGTAATTTAGGAGAGCCTATATAAAGGCCTTAGTTTTTACATTGAAAACAGTCTGGAAATTCTGGAAATTCGGGAAGAGGGGGATTGAAGAGGGGTCCTCGGACTCCCTCCCCTCACACACTTTTCCTTTTCTTTCTTTGTACTTTTCATTTATGAATTTTGAAGTTTTATTTTCAGTTTCAATTTTCATCTTTACTTTTCTGCACTTTCTTCTTTTTTTTATTTTGGTAGAGCAATGATCAACTAACTCTTTACATTGGGTTAGAGAGCTCTATTGTGATTCAATGGATTAAGTGTAGTTCTTATTCTTCTTCTTCTTTCTTTCCTCTTGATTTTACTAGAGAGCTTTCGATCTTCATCCAATTGGGTAGTTATCTTGGAAAAGAAACTATTCATACTTGGATCTCTTCTGAACCTTGAAAGAGGAATGAAGAGATCATGCTAGAAATGCTTTCTCATGCTGGACCAAATTGGGTGTGGATGGATATGTGACTATAATCCTCCAACACTTGATTTGGGAAATGTATGTGGTATAATCAGTGACCATACTTCATCTCTTCTCATGAGCAATTGACCAAGGAATTGGCTATTGATCAAGATTTGAGAGATCGAATTACAAGGAATTGTAATTCGATCACTTAAGATTGCCAAGGAGATCAATGAATGCATTGATTGAGGAAGGGATGAGAATGAACTTGATCCGGAGGATTGCAATATCTCTTGATCCCAATGTTCATTTTATTTTTAGTTCTTACATTTACTTTTCTTGCCATTTTACTTTTCTTCACTTTATTGCTTTCTTTACTTTTATGCCATTTACATTTCCTTGTTGCTTATCACTCCAATCTGATTCGTCTAACTAGGATAATCAATTAACCATTGATTGCTTAATCCGTTAATCTCTGTGGGATTCGACCTCACTCTTTTGTGAGTTATTACTTGACGACAATTTGGTACACTTGTCGAAGGGAAATTTGTTAAGAGACAAGTTTTCCGCGCATCAAGTTTATGGCGCCGTTGCCGGGGATTAATTGTGATTAACAAACTACCGGTTGATTGATTTACTAGATTAGAAACTTTTCTTTTGTCTTTATTTTCTTTTGCTTCTTTATTTTCTTTTGCTAACTAACTGTTTGTGATATTGCTTCACTGGGAATATCCTCATCTGTGACAATGGAGATTCCAATTTCTTTTGGTGATTATTGTTTGAGACAGAGCTTTCTGCAGGAAAGAAAGGAGCATCCATCATATTTTAGTCAATCATATTTCATGAAAAACTCTCCACCACCACATAATGATTCACTTTACTATGCTCATGGTGGGTGGGAGTATCAAGAACATGAAATGGGGTACTTTCTAGAGCCACAAAATGGTCCATATTTTGGTGAAATTAATCACTACTCAAGTTGTGGCTGGGAAGATCATAATCAAAGAGATTTCACTCATTCATACCCCATTCATCAAGAGCCATCACCTCTCAATTATACAACCTCACCTCCAAGTTTTACATGCCTAAATTCTTCATCATTTGAGTATGTCTCAGCACAAAAGTCTATCCCAAATCCATACAATTCATTTCACCATCCACAAAACTCAATCCACTACCCACAAGAGTCATACCACTTTCAGAACACATAACCACAAAATAACCAATTCCATTCACAAGCCAACCCCGCCCAACCATTACAACCTACCCAACCTCCTTTAGATAAACTTGCTAGGGTGGAACTCATCATTGAAGAACTTAGAAGAAGTAGAGTAGAGGAGAGACTCACTAGGATAGAACTCCTCCTTGAAGAAATAATAAAAACAATCAAAGAGGAGAAAATAGCAAAAAGGGACCATGAAGAAAAATTGAGGGAGAATGCACAACTCTATTCTGAAGAACAATTCATTGGAGAGCTGAGATCACAAAGAAAAATCACTCCACTCTCTCCAGAAACAGAGGAGTTCATTCAAAGGTCAAGAATAAGGGAGAAAGTCAATCAAGGGAACCCACACCCCAACGAAACAGAGAGTTGCATAGAGGGTGAGTTCATTGAACCACCAATTCAAGAAGATCTTGATGAAGAGGATGCTCCACCCATCATACAATACCCAAATCCTGAAATCAAGGTGGTAAAGGCAATCAACATGAACACTAACAAAAGGATGGTGACCAAGAAAAGAAGGACAATATTCATGAAGAAGAAAAGGTCAACCAAAAGCCATCCCACCCCTACCCCAACAAGCAAGTTTACTCAAGCTAACAATAGAAGAAGGCTTGCTGGGGAGAGGCACTCAAAACAAGGGGCATTAACTGGCTCCTCTTTCCTCTTGAGGTCATTCCTCTTAACAACTGGAAGAAGAGGAAGAAAGTCGTGAACAACATGTCAAGCTAATGACATTAAAAGAGCGCTTGTTGGGAGGCAACCCAACCGTAGGTAATATTTTCTTGCTTTGCTTAGTTTACTTTCAATAATTTGGCATATGATTGCACTCTAAGTTTGGTGTTGCCATGCAACAATTTGATTTTCAATCTTCACTGGGTACTTGCAACATTCTAAATTGACAGTGGCACACTAAGTTTGGTGTTGCCACTTAACTTTCATGCAAAGTACCATGCCAACACCACTTATTAATGCAATCACATTGTCTCTGTTTTACTTCTTGTGCTTTTGTTGTGATCCATAATCTTGCTTGCTGAAACACATGCATACTCACACTTTATTTTAAGATATTCATGATCCATCATGGACCCCGTCACCACTGTTTTAATTGTTGCTTGAGTATAAGCAATCATTCTATGTCTGGTGTGGGAAGGGGAAGAATAGGAGGAAAAGGGCAACAACAATGAAGATAAAATACAAGGTGGTAAAGTTTCTTTCTCCTCTTACTTATTTCCAGCACTTTAATTTGCATGATTGTCTTCTATGTTCTTTGTATGTATGGGTGCTTTTTCCTTGTGAATAAGCATGTCAATTCTGTCTTTTAAACTTTTTATTGATTAAGGCTGTGTTTTCTAGTCTGAATGTCATTACTGCATCCTTACTTTGCTTACTAGTATGCTTGTCCCTTTTGAATCAAATGAAAAGAGAATGAGTGTTTTATAAAAGACCAGAGTAGAGTTCATACTATGGAATAAGTTTCTGAGTTTGTGGTGTGGTCATAAGTTAGCTAAGTTGGTTCAACCACAAGGTGGGAAGACAACTATCTGTCCTGAATCATATGCTTTTAACACACCCCATGAGACTAGCTAAATAATAAGATCCTAATAAGAAAAAGGGAAAGAACAATGAAAGTGGAAAAAAATAAAAGAAAAAAAGAGTAAGCAATAAGGCTAGGCACCAATGGTTTTAATCTCGAGGCATGTGTCTGTGGTGTTCCTGTGTGAGGGATTTACTTGGATGAATAAGCTCTTAGGGGTGCCTTATCACTTGGTAACTTGGGTTAACTAACTCGGGATTATCAGCTGAAAGTCCACTATCAAGAGTAACCCTCACTACAGAGTATTTAGTAACCCAAAGAGGTGCTGGACACCAAGGTCTCAAGAAAAGAAAATAAACAAACCATGTGCCTGTGGTGTGTATGTATGGGGGAGAGACTTGAGGAAGTAAGTCCGTAGGGGTGTTTCAACACCTAGCACCTTGAACCAACTGGTTCGGGAGTGTTGGCTGAAAGCTTATTTTAAAGAGTTGCCCCCTTACAGAGAGCACTTAGCCTAAGACCACAAATAAGCTCAGAATTGACAAGAAACAAAAGGGATCAATGAATAAAAGTCTCATGGGATGCAATCACAGTGAGTATTCTAGGACATGATAAAGGTCTGAAAGCAAGGAATGAACCTAAGTTGCTATGCATGAAACCACCATAAAACCAGGGACATGACTTCCACAAGAATGACTCATTTCTCTTGGCATTCCATTCATTATTCTCTTGTTCCAGTACTTGCTTAGGGACAAGCAAGCTTTAAGTTTGGTGTTGTGATGCCAGGGCATTTTGGCCAGTTTCACTGATCTTTTCTTTACTATTTTTAAGGTAGTTTCATACATTTTCTTAGAAAATAAGCTAGTTTTGGGTAGATATTCACTTACATCTTGATTCAAGCATACATTGTGCACTTTACATGATTTCATGAGAATTTTGCATGAATTATATGATAAATTGGATGATGCATGATCCCATGATTAAGAGCAAGACTTTGATGCACTTTGTTTGATTGATTTCAGGCCAAAAGAAGAAGAGAAGAGCCACGTTAGTGGCTACGTTAGTTATACTAACGTGGGCACTAACGTGGAAGGAAGGAAAGCCACAACGTTAGTAAGAAAAGTTAGTGGCATTAACTTTGAAGAAGGAGAGCATGGAACGAAGATCCACATTAAGAGTCACGTTAGCTACACTAACGTGAACTCTAACGAAGGGAAAAAAGGCACCAAGCAACGTTAATGGGGAAGGTGAGCCTCAATAACGCTTGCGAAAGGGGTATATGCCAATGTTAGTGGAAAAAGTGAGTGCCACTAACGTTTTCGAAGCAAGAAGACCAACGTTAGCTTCCACGTTAACTACATTAACGTGGGAACTAACGTGAAAGGAAAGGGAGATGCCAAAGTTAGTGGAAAAGGTGATCTCCACTAACGTTGGCGAAGCAAAAAGACCCACGTTAACTTCCACGTTAACTAGATTAACGTGGTAGTTAACGTGGGTAAAAGTCCCACCTGGCAGCCTGACCATGCCTTCTTCAAACACGCATAACTTGAGCCACAAAGCTCCAAATGAGGTAATTCCAGTGGCATTGGAAAGTAAGATTCCAGAGCTTTCCAAGCATATATGGCACTACATGGTTGACACTAAATTTGAGGGAGAAAATCTGCCCCGAAAGTGCAATGATGAACATGATATCAACCTGTATTAAGGCCAACTGACCTCTTCACCTTCCAAGAAGTGTAACTCGAGTTGTAGAGCTCCAAATGATGCGCTTCCAAAGGCATTGGAAGGTAGACATCCAGGGATTTCCAACAATATATAATAGTATGGGGTGGACACTAAGTTTGAGCTCCAGAAACTGGCAATAATGAAGCCCTGATCGCTAGCGTTATTGGCACTCAAGTTTTCCAGTAACGCTGGCAACTATGCCAGTGACCATGTCCACTTCAAAGGAGCATAACTTGAGCTACAGAGGTCCAATTGAGGTGATTCTAGTTGTGTTAGAAAGATGACATTCAGAGCTTTCCAACGATATATAATACTTTATAGTGGGCATGAAATTGGAGTACAAACAAGAGGCATCTTTTAAGCCCCAAAAACACCAACTGGGCAGCAAGTGCAACGTTGGCCACAATAACTTTAGCACTAGCGCCACACTTGTAGCGTTAGTGTGGCTAACTTTAGTACTAACTTTAGCACCTGAACCTCAACTTGACTCACTCCCTCTCAAGTTCACTTCAAAGCTCAAGCAAGCAAGCCCACAATTGTCAACCAATCAAGACCACAAGAAGCATCTAGAATAGGAATTTTTATTTAATTGTAATTTTCTTTTAATTTCATTTTGTAATTTAGGAGAGTCTATATAAAGGCCTTAGTTTTTACATTGAAAGCAGTTTGGGAATTCTGGAAATTTGGGAAGAGGGGGATTGAAGAGGGGCCTCGGACTCCCTCCCCTCACACACTTTTCCTTTTCTTTCTTTGTACTTTTCATTTATGAATTTTGAAGTTTTATTTTCAGTTTCAATCTTCATCTTTACTTTTCTGCACTTTCTTCTTTTTTTTTTTTTATTTTGGTAGAGCAATGATCAACTAACTCTTTACATTGGGTTAGAGAGCTCTATTGTGATTCAATGGATTAAGTGTAGTTCTTATTCTTCTTCTTCTTTCTTTCCTCTTGATTTTACTAGAGAGCTTTCGATCTTCATCCAATTGGGTAGTTATCTTGGAAAAGAAACTATTCATACTTGGATCTCTTCTGAACCTTGAAAGAGGAATGAAGAGATCATGCTAGAAATGCTTTCTCATGCTGGACCAAATTGGGTGTGGATGGATATGTGACTATAATCCTCCAACACTTGATTTGGGAAATGCATGTGGTATAATCAGTGACCATACTTCATCTCTTCTCATGAGCAATTGACCAAGGAATTGGCTATTGATCAAGATTTGAGAGATCAAATTACAAGGAATTATAATTCAATCACTTAAGATTGCCAAGGAGATCAATGAATGCATTGATTGAGGAAGAGATGAGAATGAACTTGATCCGGAGGATTGCAATATCTCTTGATCCCAATGTTCATTTTATTTTTAGTTCTTACATTTACTTTTCTTGCCATTTTACTTTTCTGCACTTTATTGCTTTCTTTACTTTTATGCCATTTACATTTCCTTGTTGCTTATCACTCCAATCTGATTCGTCTAACTAGGATAATCAATTAACCATTGATTGCTTAATCCGTTAATCTCTGTGGGATTCGACCTCACTCTTTTGTGAGTTATTACTTGACGACAATTCGATACACTTGCCGAAGGGAAATTTGTTAAGAGACAAGTTTTCCGCGCATCAACAGCTAATAAGAGAAACTAGAACAAACTCCTAACAACTAACAAAAGCAAGTAACTAATCAACAAAAAACAAGCTATTCACAATATTCACTTATGCACAATAGCCAACAACATAACACCATTGCAACTCCCCGGCAACGGCGCCAAAAAACTTGATGTGGAAAAACTCAAGGTCACTAAAGTCCTCAATTCCAAGCCAAGAGTGTGGAAAAAGTACATTAAAACTAAGCCAAGCATTTTATCAAACACTTGGTGTGCATGAAAAGAAAATCACATTAAATTGCAATAATAATAAATTCTAAAGTTACCAAAAGCAAGAAAACAATAATAACAACTGAATTAAATAACAATAAATGTAACACCCTAATTACCTTATGCCTTACCTCATGCCATAAAGCAAAGATTAATCAAGGGTTACGACAATTCTAAGGCTCATACATATATATATAAGGAATAATAATTTTAAAAGCCCGATGAAGAAAATAAGCTCTAATACAGAATTACAAAGCACAAACGTTCACACGAAGCTAAAAGCATAAAAGATAAGATCCACTACATAAGGTAACAAGATATATGTAATTATATAAGAGTATAATAGTCATAAAATACTAGCCACAACCCGCAGAGTTTGGGACGACTAGTTAAATACTGACATACAGAGTTCTGAAAGTAAACAGCTTATAAGAATATCACTCTCAAAATAAGCCTCTAAAGCAAAAGTAAATACAAAAGTGAGAGTACTAATCAAAATAACCAAAATGATAACAAAATAGAATAAGATCATCCGCTCTGTTACCATCAAACAACTCACTGAGGTGGACTGCGACCTGCATCTGAAAAACAACGACAACGTATGGAATGAGAACCGGAGATTCTCAGTATGGTAACAGTACTCAGTAATGTAAGATGTAAGACCCCGGGATGCCAGAGGCAATCCTAGAGCTTCATACCAAACAGATATCCAAACTTAGCAAAAATAAATAACTTAAACCGTAAACAATAAACAAGGTATCTAAACTTAGGGGATTTCTAACTAAAACTAGTCACCGCTGTCCCACAGTCTTCACCAACCTACCCTCCATGCGATCCCTTCGCCACCACCTACCTAACCTCCTCAGCACCAAACAAACACAGATAATGCAAGCAAGGAAAGCACAGGTAGTGTCATACATATAACAAGTAATTCAGGAAGCAAGTAGGCATATTATACAATTAGGTAAACTCAAATAATCAAAGCAAGCAAGCATATAGAAGATGCATATGATGAATGTCTGTCCTATTTGCTGTGATATCACATGTCGGTTATAATGCCAAACCCGACACAAAATCCGAACGGCAACTCCCGGATTAGTCTCTTTGTTGCGCATACTCAGGAGGAACAATTTCGAGGGATAAGTGCTCTACCACCTTCCTCTAGATGCCGCATGATTCTGTGGGTTAGTGCCCTACCACCTTGCAACCAGAGAGAAACCCATGCTCAGGAGGAAAAATTCCGAGGGATGAGTGCCCTACCACCTTCTCCTTTCAGAGGGAAACATTCCAAGGGAGAGTGCCCACCATCCTCTTGAGCAATAAATTTGAGTGAGAAGCCCAGCTTCAAGCCTCACATCCAAACGTAGGCGGGAGACTGCCACAGCCCCTACGACGGAGAACAATGCATATCAAAATCACATATTCAATCTTAGAGGCCATTCCCCATAGCACACTTCCACTCATACTCATTCCATCAACTATAATCATTCATAATTTCCATTCCGAACTCATTAGTTCATCAGTTCTCAACTCGTTGTCAGTAATTACCAAGTCCCCCACTCTTCCTTCTCTCTCAACCAAACTCATCCTCAATACACCAGAAACCTAAACCTCCGTTCTCTAACTTTTCAAGGTAATACCCAAATAATTCCACCCAAGACCTTCTCTATGGTTAACGTCCAAAAACAAGCAAAAAAGTCTTAAATAGGTATCACAGAAGTTTACAAGCTGGTTGAAAAGGTGAAACAGATAAAAATAAGATTTTAGTTGAAAAACAGGGCATGTGCGTACGCACAAGGGTGTGCGTGCGCACGCCCAAGGAGATTTTAAAAAGTGTGTGTACGCACAAGTGCAAAATTTTCCAAACTCTGTTCGCTTGCACAAGGCGTGCGAACGCCCTCAACAGAGTGCACCTTTCAACGTGTGTGTGCGCACAGGGCTGTGCGCGCGCACAGGTTGTAAAACTTCATTGGTTATGTGCGCACACAGGTTGTGCTAGCACTCCCAACAGAAGGCTTTCCCCTGTGTGTGCATACGCACAAGGCTGTGCGTGCGCACATGTTCGAAAATCACAGGGGTGTGCGTGCGCACAAGGCTGTACGTGCGCACAAAATTCTACAACATTACAGAATTTCATATTTTGACACGTAACTTTGAATGATCATAACTTCCTCTACAAAAGTCCAAATTTTACAAACTTTATATCAATTTGAAGACTTTTCAATGAACTTTCATTCTAAACAATTTCAACAAATTTTAAAAACTGAGGCAGAAGTTATGATCCATCAAAATTCACCAAAAATATGTTTTTACCAAAAACCTTAAAACCTCAATTTTTACCAACTCTCAAATCAAAACCTGCTCAATCATCATAAAACACTACCATATACAACATCTTACCATTTCATATCATTCTCATCAACTTCACACCTAAATTACTCAACCTTTATACCATAGATTACTACCAATCCATAATTTCCAATCCAATCATAAATTCACACTCAAAATCATCACCAACCATCAACAACCTCAACAACCAAAATAAATAATCATCAATTCCAGTAATCATCGCTAAATAATATCTAACATTAATCAAATTCATCATAAAACTCATCAACACCAATAATTCTCAACAATCATCATCTTAACTTCATAACCCACATCATTTATCAATAATCTCAACACTCACCTTCAAATTACCAACAACATCAATATTCATCATCAATCATCAACCATATCAAAAAACCCTCATCAACAACAATAATTCACACATTCATCATCAACCTTCATGATCATTAAATACTAATAATCATCAACATATATCATCACACATCATAATCATCATTCAACAACATCCAAAACCATCATAAAGACTCATAATTCTCCTTATTCACCAAGAACATTTCACAATAACATTACACATCAATAATTTTGCATACATAGATCCATCACTTACCACCCATCATTATCATAATAATCATCCAACACCTATCTCAACACAACATTAATGCCCCATCATCATACTACACATACTCAAAGTCATCATATATCATATTCATCAACATCTAAATTTCAATCATATTCTATGGTCCACTAGCCTAAGTGTCTAGAGATATTACATATTACATAGAGGAGACCGAAATCATACCTTGGCTGCTCCCCAAAAAGCACACCGCACCAAGATTGGAGTCCAACAAGCTTTCAACTCACCAACAAGCCACCAAAGCTCAAACTAACATCATATATATATATCAAAATCAAAACCTAAGATACACAAAACAACTAAATACAAGGGTTTAGTAAAACTTTATCTTATCCAATGAGATTAGGGGTAAAATCTAACAATTACCCGCTACTAGAGATCACCTAAACAAGCAAAACCACAAAATCTACTCAAAACTATAACCCAAAAAATGAAGAATTCTAGGGCTGGAAACTAGAGATTGAGACGCGATTTCTTACCAGGTTTTCTTAAATAAAAATGAAGAGCTCGACAAGAGCTTCGCGTGGCCGCAAACGGCTCGTCAATCGAAGTTCTGTAGCTCAAGTTATGGTCAAATGAAGGAGAAGATGAATAGTAACTTCTCTTCTCTTCTCCCTTCACCACCATCAGCATCCTCTTCCCAAAATGAAGTGGAATTGGCTGAAATACTCATTAAATAAGCATATATATGTTGGGCCTTGGGCCCGGTTTAGGTCCGGTCTAACCCGTTAGCATTTTTGGTCTGTTTAGCCCACTTTGGGCCAAAACCTTTAAAATTAGCGCTCAATTTTTTATTCTAAATTATTTTTATCCTTTCAAAATAATAAATCAACTTTCAAAATCTTATTTTCTAAAATACGTGGTACTGGATAGACTAGAGCCAATACTGCCAGCTTAAGTACTAGTATGCATTTTTACAAAAACTTTTCGAAAAAGATACATTTTCTAACTCAGAAAAATATATCGAAATCGAATTTTACCTTTATATTTTCAAATTAAAATTTTTAAATTTTGAATCTATTCTGGGTATTAAAATTATTTTATTAAAACGGTTTTACGTGAAAAACTCCGGTTCTTACAATAAACAAAGAAACATTAAATTGCATTAATAGAAATTCAAATTAACAAGAGTTCATTATAATAAAATAACCAAATAAAAGAAATAACAAGTAAAACTAAAAGAAGTAAGAAGCTAGAAAAAGAAATAGTAAAGAAACTAAATCAAGACAAGAATTAAAGCATCAATTTAAGAGAAAATTAACTAAACCTAACCTAATTCTAGAGAGAAGGGGGAGCTTCTCTCTCTAGAAAATGACCTACAACATGACAAAACCTAAACTAATTACTCCCCCTTTGCTTTCTCTTGAATTAGGGTTGAAATAGCTTCAGAAATGAGTTGGATTGGGTTCTGGAGATCCAAAATTCGCTCCCAACGAATTGCATTAAATGAGGTCACGTGCTGGCACCTGTGCGTATGCACAGATGTGTGTGTATTCACACTTGCTGATTTTCCCACCTGTGCGTACGCATAGAGAGTTGTGCGAACGCACGACTGCACGCTTCTACCTGTGTATACGCACACATAGTTGTGCGTACACACACTTGCTGAAAAGCTCCAAACTTTATTTCTTCATGAATTCTCCACTTTACATGCTTTTTCTTCATTCCTTCAATCCAATCTTTGTCTTACAAGCCTGAAATCACTCAACAAACACATCAAGGTATCAAATAGAATTAAAGTAAATAAAATTTATCAATTAAGGGCCTAAAAAGTATGTTTTCACTTTTGAGCACAATTTATGGAGAATTTACAAAATCAAGCTATTTTATTGAATAAGTGTAGGAAAAGTTGATAAAATCCACCCAATTAGAGCAAATAAATACCATAAAATGTGGATTTATCAATATGTTGATGATATATTAATCATCGAAATAAATTTAAAAGGAATTTGTATAACAAATGAGTATCTAACTTCTAAATTCAAGATGAAGGATTTGAATGAAGTTGATACAATATTAGGAATAAAGGTGCATAAGAATGAAGTTGGCTTTACTTTAAGTCAATCTCATTATATAAAAAAGAATCCAATACACTCTATGATCATCAAAAAGGTATTGGAAAAGTTTGATCATCTCACAATTAAAGAATCCAATACACTCTATGATCCTAAGCTTAAATTAGAAGGAAACATAGGAAGGCCTATAGCATAATTAGAATATGCTAGTGCTATAGGAAGTTTAATGTATGCAATGGATTGTACTAGACCTGATATAGCATTTGCGGTGTGCAAATTATCAAGGTTTACAGGAAAGCCTAGCAAACAACATTGGAAAGGTATAACAAGAGTTCTTGGTTATCTCAAGAAAACAATAAATTTGGGATTACATTATAGTGATTATCCCGCAGTTTTAGAAGATTATTCCGATGCAAGTTGGATTACAAATCTTAGTGATAACAAATCCACTTCAGGATGGATTTTTACCATAGGTGGTGGAGCAATAAGTTGGGTCTCAAAGAAATAAACATGTATTACACATTCTACTATGGAGGCTGAGTTTGTAGCTTTATCAGCCGCAGGCAAAGAAGCAGAATGGTTAAGAAATTTGTTATATGATATAAAGCTGTGGCCACAACAGACGACAGCCATTTTAATCTTCTGTGATTGTGAATCAACCATGTCTCGAGCATATAATAAAATTCATAATGAAAAGTCTAGATATATAATTTTGAGACATGAGTTTGTAAGGCAACTAATAGATGATGGTGTAATTACCATCACTTATATAAGATCTCAAGGAAATTTAGCAGACCTTTTGACTAAAGGTTTGTCAAGGGATAAAATCAAAGAGACTACTGCTAAAATGGGATTAAAACCTATTATTGCCAAATGATGGGAACCCAACCTTATTCTAGTATACCACTAGTTTCAAGGTTTAGTGGGTAATAACAAGTTATTTAGCAATTGGAGCACTAAGATATAGGATTTAGTGCTATTTATAATAAATTAGGAAGGTGAGTTAAAACTCTTAATGGAATGATAATATTATTTATCAAAAGATTCTACCTATATGAATATAAGAGTGGTGCCGCTCTAATCAAGAATTTTAGAGGTTTTATTCTTGTAAAAATTCATGAAACCAGGATGAGCACAATGCCATATAAGTGCTTTAAATTATAAATTCTTGAACTTAGAGGGTATAAGTAATGTGTGTGATTTTAGTACTAACATATGGAGTATATGTTTAATCGATTAGACACCTATTACTTTGTTAGAACTTTAAAATTTACACTAAAAGAATGTTTAATTTTAGTGACACATTCTTTACTATGCATATACTTGTATAATATTCGAATTTTGTAAATAGTGGGGGATTAAAGGATATTTATAAATTTTATATATATTAATAATTAATATTAATATTTAAGTGAATGGTTAAAAATTTTAACCAGTTTTGAGTTAGTTAATTGTTAACCAGTGATATATGTATGTATGTGATGGTTAGTGTGTGAAATGATACCTTGTGTCTATTCACATAACAACAAATAAAAGGTTGTGACTATTCACACAACAACAAAGGGTCACAACCATTCAACATGGTACGTGACTTCTGGTAATTCATGCAATATATATATATATATATATATATATATCCCTTCTACTCAAAATGTACAGAGCAAGAGAAAATTGTTTGTCAAGCCTTATTTTCTCCTTCTTTTAAAGCTCAAGAGAGTTGAGAATTTTTTATTATTGCTAATTAAAAAATTTTATTGGTTTCATTGTATCTTAGGAGAATATTGTCATCAACCTTATAGCAACTAAGTATGGGGACAAATATCTTTCTAAAGAAAGCAATCTAATCGTACCTTGAAACCATAAAACAATATAGATTTTGTCATCTTACCATCTTCATATACCCAATAGATACAAAATGTAGATATTACAGTGACATATTCCAAGATAAAATAATGCCACAGGAAAAGGAGTGCATAAAGGAAAAATAACATCATTTTCTGGAAAAATAATTTGTTTCCTACCCCATTATTAGTCCTTCGATACACCCTCCTAATGATGCTATTTTTTTCCTCAACTGAAAAAACCAGTAACATGACAAACAAGTTGCTGTGGAAACTACTAGCAGAAGCATTGTAATTAAAGTTTTGCTTTTGCAGCAGCAAAGACATTTATGCATGTGTGCAAATAACAAAAAATTGCAAGAAAAGAAAATAGGGACTAGCAATTAATATAAGAGATTTTCTTAATAGTGTCAATGAAACAATTTACCTGCAATAAAATAAAACTTGACTTGCAACTCTCTAATTTTGAGCAAAGATTACCCATGGCCAAAATACACTTTCAAGGCGCTTTGGAGGTAAAGGATGCTTTTGCAAGGTACTACAGAACTTATCAATAGCATTTGCCTCAAATGCTAACATATGCATATCTTCACACAGACTGCAATCAAAATTGTTCAATTTGATATTCAGCTACAAAAGAAGACTTAAATATGCTGTTTTTATTTTTTTGTAATCTAAAAGAACAATTACATGCATGACAATTCTTGTAAATAATGATGAGTCATTTGTCTGTATAAAATACTTTTTTTTGTCTAACAAATTAAAAGAAACGAAAAATAAAACAAAGAGCAAATGAAAAAAATTTAGGAAGACAGAGCAGAGACAAGATCCACCTGCATGAGCAAAATTAAGCTCCTTCCAAGGCTGGGATGAGGAATGTCAAATTATAATCAGACCAAGGCTGTGAAAATTGAAGATATCATTGTCTCAACTTCTCCATATCATAGTAATAAATTATTCTCTAACCTCAAAATTAAAGCAAACCCTATGGCTTTAATTAAAATCAGCAAGAATTGACAAAATTAACAACTAATATAAAATCACAGAAATCAAAGCAAATTACATTAATTGCAAAAATCACAACAATGCTATAATAATTAAAATCACAGAAATCACAGAAAGGGAGTTACCGGAAGAAAGAGGCTGACAACGGTGATGAAGAACAAGGAAGACGACGACGCTCTCTAGAATGAGAAAGACAGCGACGCTCTCTGACGCGACGACGTTCTCCTCGGCTGGATGAGGCAGGCAACGAATGCTGCGGTGACCTTGGCAGGGCGCCGTGGTGGAAGGAAGAGGATTTTTTTGTCTTCTTTACCGGAGAGAAAAGAAGGAAGATGATGGTAGAAGGAGCCTGTTGAAAAAAACCTAGAGAGGGAGCTGAGTGTGAAGGAGAAGAGACGGGGAGAGACTATTGGCAGCGATAGAGAAGAGAGCTTCTAGTATGAGATTTGAAGGTTGGGTAAGAAACCTAGGAAAACAAAGAAGATTTGAATTTCTTTTTAGTATTTTTTAAATTTGTTTATTTTTTTATATGAATAATTGATTAGGGTTCGTAGAGAATCATTAGTAACATTGAAATAATCTCTTTTAGCATGAATAAATAATTAAATATGTTTTTATTTTTTAAATTATTTAAATTTTGAAACTATAAAATTAAACCATCTGATTAATTTGAAACGGTAATTTTTGTCTAACATAAAAAAGTATTTAAGTCTTTTAAAAAATTAAATAAAAATATTTTTTATTTTTATTAAATTATAAAAGTGTTTTAGTAAAAGTAGTGATATATATATATATATATATATATATATATATATATTAAAAAAAGATGCTGGAAAAATAAATTCCACATGTCATATTGTTATTTGTTCATATTTTTAACGTATCAATACATATGAATTTATCATCATATCCAAACAAACACCTAAACAAAATTTGATTATTCAGCTACAAAAAATTTGATTATTATACTGTGAAAAAATTGATATCTTTAGGTATTTTTAAACCTCAGTACGGAACAACGATGTATTCTATACTCCTTTACATACCTCAATGATTAGAGTTTCAAGCTTGGGTGAATCTGAAGAAAGCATGGCAGCAAATCTAACATAGAAGTTCCATCAAAACGCAGGCGAATCAAATTGGGGAATTGGGGAATTGGAAAGTTGTAATTACAAACATCAAAAAGAAAAAGGGTTAAGTTACTATAATTGAAAATTCAACATTCATATAATTAAGATTGTGTTTCACTCCGTAGCTTACATCATCCGTGGAAATTTCTGGAAGTGACCCCTCAAAAGAAATATTTACATGCAAAGATTTAACACTAGATAATCCATGAAGAAGATTGAACAAGCCAGTTGAACTTTTTCTCATATCCAGCATTATTGAGAACTCTGCTTCCATCACATTGTCCAAATTCTTAACCACATAGCGTTCAGGATCCATGTCCTTAAGTGAAAAATACTCTAACGACGGCGCATCTATCTCAAACAGCTCCGTTGACCACATAAAACTCTCATTGTTGACAACCACTTTCTTCAATTTAGGAGCCGCGGTAATTCTCATCGTTCCGCAGAATCCATCGAAGTAGAATTCTTCAAGAACGGGACAACTAGACAATAGCGTTGATACCAGTTCGGTAGCGTCGCTCTGACGCATCTTCAAGCTCAGAACCTTGAGAGAACATAAACATGGCGGAAAATAAAGAGAATAGAGTGTGGCCTCGCCCTGAAGCTTCAAGGTTGTGAGCGTCACGGAGCTGAAAACACTCACAGGCACCTGCACCACCATAGTTAGGTCAACATTAACCTCAATCTCTTCAGCATTGCGTTCTAGTGCTCCACGGATCCACTTGTTGAATTGATTCGGTTCAAAACTCGAATCGCTGTGGTAATTTAGGGAGAATCTTTTATTTCCTTGATTTTGTTGTTGTAGCGGTTGGTATGAATTCAACACTCTGTTTATGAAGCGGTTAAAACTTTGAAAGTGTGATTTAGGGTTTTGGCGGAAAGAGTAACTGAAATAAGAGAAAGAAACGTGAGGGAGTAAGGCCCAGAGTGATTTGTGATGCCATGACTTTGAGAGGGTGCTTGTTTTGCAGGCAGATTGTGTGTCAAGAAATGAGAGAACGTGACACAATACATCGTCAGTAAGATTGCTTAGGCGATCTTCTTCTTCAAGACGGCTTTTTTTCTCTGATTTACACATTATTTATTGTTGTGTGTGTGTGCAGATTGTGGAAAGTTGATCGTCAATATAATGGATATAGTGGGGTCTTATATATATATAAGATATAAGAATAATGATGGTGATGATCTTGATTTGAATTTGATTTTCAAAATCAATCTAATTCAATCAAATCTAATCCAATTCAAATGGTATATATTATTGTGTCGTATTTTATGTTGTGTCAAACGAGACTTTTCCATTTTAAAAAACACTTTTTTATTCGTCCTAAAATCATAAAAAAAACGAGCCAAATACACTTTAGCATGATTCAATGGCTTATGTATGTTTTTACTTGAATTTTTATGTTATGAATTTTTTTATTTTTATTTACTCGGTTTCTTGAATTAAGTTTAGCTTTTTTTTTTCATTTTTTTTTATTTTTATATGAAAAGTTTCTTCAAAAGATCGAATCTAATTGAATAGATAAAAATTGATCGAATCCACTTTAATTCAATTTAAAACTTAAGTTAAATAATTCAATCCATTCTAAATCACAACTAATTGTCGTATCACTTGAATCAGATACATTTTTTACTCAAAATCGTTAAACCACAGGCTACAACAGTGATAATTTATCTTATTACTTGAAAAATTACATATATTTTGATTCTCTTTAATTGATTCTTGAAAGATATAATAATAAATTAAATTCGTATTTTTTTTGTCTAACAAAGAATGATATATCATAAAAAGATTAAATTACGTATCATTATCTAAGTGAAGATAAGAGCAATCTGATTCATACCAATGCATTTTTCGTGATTATTTTAACAGATGTGTTACACATTCAAATAATATTATCATCTAAATCTAATTAAGTAGACTTAATACCAATAAAAATTACTCTCATTAAAAGAGTGTAATTATAAGCGCACACATCATTCTTCCAACCAAGTCATTTACGTTCTTTACGTTGTTGTCGTCTTCTTCTTCTTCTTCTTCTTTGCGTTCCTCTTCCTCCTCCCCCTCCTCCTCCTTCTTCGCGTGTTTTCTCATCATCGTTATTCTTTTGTTGCTGCTGTTATTGTTGTTATTGTAGTAGAAAGTGAGGCGAAAAAGTTTTAAATTGTACAAGACGAGTCCAAATGCATCTTAATTCACTCAGAAATGAACAAAAATTATATAATGATTACGACACAATTAACTCAGAAATGAACTGAAATTACATAATGGATTGCGATATAGTTAACTCAGAAATAAACCGAAATTACATAACAATTGTGACACAATTAACTCAGAAATGAACCGAAATTACATAACGATTGCAACATATAAACTCAGTTCGAAAACAAGCACACAAACAATGCTAAATCATGAACAAAAACACATCCAAAATTAATTTTGGATTAGACAACGTCATTAATATGTTTCTTCTTCTTTTTTATTTGATATTTTTTTCTCTTTTTTCTTGTTTTTATTCCTCTTAAGAGAGTGAAATAAGAAGAACTATAAGAAAATGAAAAAAAAAAGGAGAAGATAAAGAAGAAAAAGATGAAAAAGAAGAAGAAGTAGTAGAAGATGAGGAGGAAGAGGAGAAAGAGTTTTGAGTTGTGCAGAACAACGAGTCCAAATGCACCTTAATTCACTCAAAAATGAACCGAAATTATATAATGATTATGACACAATTAACTCAGAAATTACCCGAAATTACATAATAGATTGCGATACAATTAACTTAGAGATGAACCAAAATTACACCAAAATAACATAACAATTGCGATATAATTAACTCAGAAATGAATCGAAATTACATAATAATTGTGTTGAATTTGGAAAACTAAAACATGATTAAAGTGATGATAAAACATTATTAGAAATATTGTCACATTGTTTATATGATATATTTTGTTTGGTGTGCAGAAAGTTGGTTAACTAAAACAGGCCCATTAAAGTAAGCCCACACACACCTTGGCCAATTCCTGTATCAGCGATACAACTCTAATCATTCAAATCTTGATCCAAGAAGGGTGGACGACTGAACCAAGAGAAAGAAACAAAGATGAGTTGGCCCAAAGCAAGCCCAATTCGGTGATACATAAAAAAACCTACTCTTTTGTACTTAGAACTCAACTCATTTGAATTCTAGCTTCACTTCCACTGAATACAAACGCTCTCTTCTCTCTCTTCTCTTTATTTAAACGTCACATCACTTTGAAGCAAGAAGAAAGAAAGGGAAAGATCCGAAACTAGGGCACGGTCAAGAACAAAAAGATTGTTTCCCAATTCAATCAAAAAGAAAAGAAAGTGCAAGGGCAACAATAAAGGAAAGATTTTCAATGTGTCAGAAGATCACAAAAACGTAATTTTTCCATTTGTGCTTCACCAAGAAATCGTGAAAAAATCGGCTGAGCTTCAAGCACCGTTCTGGAAAAAAAGAAGAAAGTGAAGTTAATGACGCTCTGCTTCTTATCAACGATCAAGAATCAAACTTGGGGCCAAAGAAAAGATACACGACCAAGATCAAAGAAGTTTGAAGAAAAAGGATGAAAGAGAATGAGTATGTTGCATGTCACAGATTCAAGATTCTCTCTCTTCTTTGACCACACCGCTGCTAGTCCTGATATTGGAGAAGAAGACAACTCAAGTGTTAAACTTGGTTCAAACCTTGGAAGCTTCACTCCTTTATAATAGGGGTGAATGACCAAGGATTGAGCAAGAGAGAAAGAGCACTTATTTAGGTTTCTATAGCTCACTGAGCTTTTCTTGTTCTTCTCCTTCATGATTTTCATTTTGTAATTTTTTCTCAGTTTAGTCTGTTTGAGTTTCATTGGAAAAAGGTAAACATGGTGAGGTTTGTCAGAAAAGGCCAATGAGTAGAAAAAGGCAATGAGCTAGACTTGGAGAAAAAGCCAGAGTTATCTCAGAAATTCTTTATAAGTTTTTCTATTTTGTGTCATGATCCTGATAGGATTCCCTTGCAAGTTGGGTTAGCACTTTGCTATTTAAAGTTAGGTTGAGTCCTAGTCAAGTTCAGGTTGGGTTAGAATCTGGACTTGTCCTTGATAGGATTAGGTAGATCGTAGGGAGAATTGGTAACTGTAATCTATTGAAAAGATAGTGAAATTTCGTCATTGTTGTGATGGAGACTGGATGTAGGCTACATTTCACTAGGTAGCTGAACAAGGATACATCTGTGTGTCAATCTCTATTCTTTTCTTTGTTTCTGGTTCTGTACTATAGGAGACAAAACAAAAGTATCTCCTACTGTATTAAGAGCCAAAACAAAAATATCTCATGTATTTTCTCAACAGAAAGCATGTTTACACGAAAAAGAAAAAAGGATCAAAATTTAACCCATTTTCTCTTAGCCACTAGTAACCATCAATTGGTATTAGAGCTTAGTCTCAAAGAGATCAAGCTTTGCAGATTGGAAGAAAGATCCTAATGGCAAGCAACAATAGTTCCAATGTGGTAGCATACACTTTAACAGAAGGACAATCAAACAACAGACCTCCATTCTTCAATGGGAAAAACTACAACTATTGGAAGGAAAGAATGAAGATCTTTGTTCAATCGGTGGACTACAACATATGGAAAAATTATCATGAACGGTCCTCAAGTCCCCACTCAAATTGGTGCAGATGGAGTTGTCACTCCCAAGACTGAAGCCGAATGGAATGATGAAGACAAAAAGAAGATAGAGCTGAATGGCAAAGCTGTCAACATGCTAAATTGTGCAATCAGCTTCGAGGAATACTGATGGAGGAAAAATCGTCGGTAAAGAATTTCACAAAAATAAGCGTGTTGTAAGTATAGATCTAAACCGACAATTAAACCTCAATCAAATTTAATTTATTTGTCACTAAAGCAAACCCAATAAAATTTAACTGAAGTATTTAAACCTCGGGTCGTCTCTCAAGGAATTGCAGGGAAGTGTACTTATAATTGGTTATGGGATTGTATCTTTTTGGGTTTTTTAAATGTTGAACAAGGAATGTAAATGACAAGAAGATAAACTAATAATTAAGAAAAGTTCTAGCAAGGATTGATAATTAGAATTCCTATCCTCATTATCATAGTCACTTGTGATGGTAATTGCCTTTTACTATCACTTAGTTAACCTATAATAATTGAAGGTAAGTCAAGTGAGAAAATCAACTTGAATTCACAAGTCCTAATCAAAGACTAGAGTTAGTGAAGCTCAAGCCAACTAGCAAGTTTCAATCACCAACCAACAAGAGACTTCGACAATTCAAGAGTCTCTAATTACTCAATCTAAGCTAAGAACATAAAAAGCTAATTTAGAATCCAACCAAGCATTTTATCAAACACTTGGTGGGCGCAAAATAAAAGCATAGAAAAGCAATAAGAGAATATAAAATCTAAAACCAACAATTGCAAGGAATCATCAACAACAAATAAAGGAAGAAACAATAAACATGAAATACCTCAAATTGCATTAAAAAGAGAAATCAAATCTAACATGAGAATTCATATACTAAATTGGCAACATAAAGTAATCAACAACGGAAATAAATAAACTAGAATGCTAGAACAAATAAAAGTAGAAGAGAAACTAAATTGAAATAAGATAGAATTCAGAATTTGAAAAGGAATAAAACTAAGAACCCTAAAACCTAGAGAGAGGAGAGAGCCTCTCTCTCTAAATACTACATCTAAAACCTAATGTGTGAATAATGAGAGATGTCTTTAGGATTCCCCCACTCTACAGCCTCTATACTGGATTTTCGGGCTTGGAGCTGGGCCAAAAGGAGCCTAGAAATCGCCCCCAGCGCTTTCTGCAAATTGCAGCATGTGACGCTTTGCCACGCATATGCATCATCCACGCGTACACGTCGCTTGGCAAAAATCCTTGTCACGCGTACGCGTCGCTCGTCTTCTGCACCAGTCACGCGTACGCGTGACTCACGCGTGCGCGTCGCTATCAGCTTCTCAAAACATTATTTTCTTGCGTTCCTTCCACTTTTGCATGCTTCCTTTCCATCCTCTAAGCCATTCCTGCCCTATAAACCCTAAAGACACTTAGCAAACATATCACAGCATCGAATGGTAATAAGAGGGGATTAAAATTAGCAAATTAAAGGCCAAAGAAACATGTTTTCAACCATAGTACAAAATTAGGAAGGAAAATGTAAAACATGCAAATTATATGCATAAGTGTGAGAATAATGGATAAAATCCACTAAATTAAGCACAAAATAAACCCTAAAAATGGGGTTTATCAATCTCCCCACACTTAAACATTAGCATGTCCTCATACTAAGCTCAGGAGAACCAAAAGAGTGAAGGCAAAATGGTAGAACTTATGCAATGCAACTTATCTAGATGCAAGCTACCTACATGCATCATGCTATTCTAATTACTATATATATATATATATATATATATATATATATATATATATATATATATATATATATATATATATATATATTCGCAAGCTTTTGCTTTTTCACTGTTTTTTCTTACTTCAAGAATCAATTTTATGATTTTTTCAGATTATCAACAACATGTCTCTTTTCATCATTCCTTCAAGAGCCAATACATACTTGCATCTTTAGTATCAAAACATGCTCTGTTCATGCATTCATTCAGAGAGCTAAAGTAATGCCACCACATATAAATAATTTGAATTTTTCTTATTAATATACTCAAAATGGTTGCACCATTATTCCTAAAAATCTACTATTTTATTCATGTTTAATGATGATAAGAGGAATAAATTATAGCCAATTTGGAAAAGAAAAATAAAATACTACTCATGCAATTCGGATTTTATTAATTAAAATAACAGTGAATTAAAATGGAAATTTAAATACTACTAATGCTTATGGAATAATAATTAAAGATATAAAAATAAACTACTCTAATACTAATGCTTCATATATCTCTTGCAATAGGTTCAATAAAAGTTATCACAGAGTTAGGACTAAATAACCTTTAACCTTGAAGGGTGTTGGCTCCTTCTATCTGTGGGACGTCTGGCGTTTCAGGGGACAACTTCTGGTGCTTCAACTCCTCTAGATCATGCCCCTGCTTCTCCTGTTCTTTGAGCAATTTGCAGAGCATGCTGTTTTGATTTTGTTGCTCTTCTTTGAGTTGATCCGTAGCTTCTTGTAGCTTGTTGGCAGAAGCTTCTAAGCGAGCCCAGAATTCAAATTGAGGAATTTCTGGGAGGAGCTCATGTGCCCTCCTCTTGCTGGGGTTGTCTTGAACTTGAGGTCCATCCATCACCTTTTTGGTGATTGGGCATTCAACTGGGATATATTCATCCACACCCATCTTTACCCCCGCATCTTTACATAACAGACTAATCAAGCTTGGGTAAACCAATTTGGCATCAGTGGATTCCTTGTTTGCAAATATGTAAATTTCACCAGGAATCAGCTAATGAATCTCTACTTCTTTTCCCAGCATAATACAGTGAATCATCACTGCTCTCTTGACAGTGACTTCAGAGCGGTTGCTGGTTGGGAGTATAGAACGCCCAATGAAATCCAGCCAACCTCTAGCAACTAGTTTGAGATCTCCTCTCTTTAGCTGGTTTGGGACACCTTTTGTATTAGTAATCCACTTGGTTCCAGGGAGGCATATGTCCTCTAGAACTTGATCTAGCCTTTTATCTTTGGCCATTCTCCTATTAAAGGACTCTGGATCATCTTGTAGTTGAGGAAGCTTGAGAACTTCTCTCACTTTGTCAAAGAGGAAGTAAATAATATTCCCTCTGACCATAGTCTGAAAGGAGTAGAAAGCAGTTCCCTCTAATCTTTGCTTATCCGTCATCCACAGATTTGCATAAAATTCCTGGATCATGTTTCTTCCAACATGTATCTCAGGATTAGCCAGGACTTCTCAGCCCCTGTTTCGAATCTACTCTTGGATCTCCGGGTATTCATCTTCTTTTAGATTGAACTTAACTTTCGGGATCACTAATCTTCTGCACACAATTTTGAAGTAATGGTCTGCGTGTTCTTTGGTGCAGAAATTCTCATCCATCCAGGTAGTTTTGGATTGTTTTCTTTCTTTCCTCTTGAAGTGGGTTGTTTTAATTTAGGGGCCATGATCTCAGTCTGTTTTAGCTCAATGATCACGGAAAATCACACCAAACTTAGAGGTTTGCTTGTCCTCAAGCAAAAGAAAAGAAAGAAGAGGAATAGAGGGAGAGAAGGATTCGAATGATGGGTCAAGAAGGTTGGCCGAATGTATATTTAAAGGGGAGGGAGGGAATGGGTTTCGAATTTTCGTAGAAAAAGATAAGATAGAAAGATATGATTGATAAAAGATAAACATGATATGAAAAAGATAAGATTTTTAAAATTTAAAAGAGATGAAAAAGATATGAGGAAGTTAAATCTGAATTTTTGTTAATACATCTTAAGAAATAAAAGATAATATGGATGACTTAAAAAGATTTGGAAAGAAATTGGAAAGATAAATGAGTTTTAAAAACGTGTTGAAAAAGAATTGAAAAGAATTTATAAGATTATTGATTTTTGGAAATGGAAATTGAAAGATGAATATTTGTAACATTTTTATGCAGAAAATTATGAATTAAAACATGAAAATTAAAAAAAAATTGAATTGAAAACGAAAGTACCTCCCCCTTGCTGTTCTGGCGTTAAACGCCTAGAATGATAGCCATTCTGGCGTTTAACGCCCATCTGGTAGCCATTTTGGGCGTTTAATGCCCAGCCAGGTATCCTGGCTGGCGTTAAACGCCAGAAATCCTTTATTACTGGGCTTTTTTTCTAAACGCCTAGGATGCTGCTGTCTCTGGCGTTAAACGCCCAAGATGCCCCTTTACTGGCGTTTTGATGCCAGTGAGCTCCTTTTCTCTGTGATTCCTCTGCTTTATGTCTTGGACCTCCATTTCCCCAACTTATTCATTGAAATGTATTAACTAACATGAATAACAAAATTTAAATAGACTCATATAATTGTTATAAACATCTAATTTTTGATAATGGCTGGGTTGCCTCCTAGCAAGCGCTTCTTTACTGTCTTTAGCTGGACTTTACTGAGCTTTTTAATTTAGTCTCAGTTTTGAGCATTCTTGCTCAACATTACCTTCAAGATAATGCTTGACTCTCTGTCCATTAACAATGAACTTTTTGTCAGAGTCAATATCCTGAAGCTCTACATATCCATATGGTGACACACTTGTCATCACATATGGTCCCTTCCACCGGGATTTCAATTTTCCAGGGAACAATCTGAGCCTAGAGTTAAACAGCAGAACTTTTGTCCTGGCTCAAAGACTCTAGATGACAGCTTTCTGTCATGCCACCTTTTTGCTTTCTCCTTATAAATTTTAGTATTCTCGAAAGCATTGAGTCTGAACTCTTCCAGCTCATTCAACTGGAGTAATCTTTTCTCTCCAGCTACCTTAGCATCAAGGTTTAGGAACCTGGTTGCCCAGTAGGCCTTGTGTTCCAGTTTCACTGGCAGATGACAGGCTTTTCCATACACAAGCTAGTATGGAGAGGTCCCTATAGAAGTCTTGAATGCGGTTCTGTATGCCCATAGATCCAGACTTCTTACCCAATCCCTTCTACGGGTACTTACAGTCCTTTCCAAGATTCGTTTTAGTTCCCTATTTGAGACTTCATCCTGCCCATTTGTCTGTGGATGATATGGAGTTGCCACTTTGTGGTTAATTCCATATTGGATCAGAGCAGAGTCAAGCTGTTTATTGCAGAAATGAGTTCCTCCATCACTGATCAGTACCCTAGGGACACCAAACCTACTGAAGATGTGCTTCTAGAGGAACTTCATCACTATCTTAGTATCATTAGTGGGTGTTGCAATTGCCTCTACCCATTTAGATACATAGTCTACTGCCACTAGAATATAAGTGTTTGAATATGATGGTGGGAAAGGCCCCATGAAGTCAATACCCCATACATCAAACAACTCATCTCTAAGATCCCTTGCTGAGGTATGGCATAACCGTGAGGCAGGTTACCAGCTCTCTGGCAACTGTCACAGTTACGTACAAACTCTTGGGAGTCTCTATAGAGAGTAGGCCAATCGAAACCACATTGGAGAACCTTTGTGGCTGTTCGCTCACCTCCGAAATGTCCTCCATATTGTGATCCATGTCAATACCATAGGATCTTCTGTGCCTCTTCTCTAGGCACACATCTACGAATTATTCCATCTGCACATCTCTTAAAGAGATATGGTTCGTCCCACAAGTAGTACTTTGCATCAAAAACCAATTTTTTGTTTGCTGCTTACTGTACTCTTTGAGTATGAATCTCACAGCTTTATAGTTTGCAATATCTGTAAACCACAGTACTTCTTGAATGGCAAAGAGTTGTTCATCCGGAAAGGTTTCAGAGATCTCAGTAGGAGGGAGGGACGCTCCTGCTACTGGTTCTATCCGGGATAGATGATCAGCTACTTGGTTCTCTGTCTCTTTTCTGTCTCTTATTTCTATATCAAACTCTTGCAGAAGCAACACCCATCTTATGAGTCTGGGTTTTGAATCCTGTTTTGTGAGGAGATATTTTAGAGCAGCATGGTTAGTGTACACAATCACTTTTGATCCTACTAAATAAGATCTGAACTTGTCAATGGCATAAACCACTGCAAGCAACTCCTTTTCTGTGGTTGTGTAATTCTTCTGCGCGTCATTTAAAACACGGCTAGCATAATAAATGACATGCGGAAGCTTGTCATGCCTCTGTCCCAATACTGCACCAATGGCATGGTCACTGGCATCACACATTAGTTCAAATGGTAATGTCCAGTCTGGTGCAGAAATGACTGGTGCTGTGACCAGCTTAGCTTTCAGAGTCTCAAAGGCCTGCAAACACTCTGTGTCAAAGACAAATGGTGTATCAGCGGCTAGCAGATTGCTCAGAGGTTTTGCAATTTTTGAAAAACCCTTTATAAACCTCTTATAGAATCCTGCATGCCCCAGAAAGCTTCTGATTTCCTTAACATTGGCAGGTGGTGGTAATTTTTCAATTACCTCTACCTTAGCTTGATCCACTGGTGCACGAAATTGTGATCTCCAGGCTCGAACAAATCCTGGTAATGGCTCCAAAGCTTGGTGCTCTGATCTTAATTCATGATTGTCACAACTTCGATACAACTAACCAGCAAGTGCACTGGTCGTCCAAGTAATACCTTACGTGAGTAAGGGTCGAATCCCACGGAGATTGTTGGTATGAAGCAAGCTATGGTCACCTTGCAAATCTCAGTCAGGCAGATATAAAGTGATAATGGTGTTTTCGAATATTATATAATAAAATAGGGATAGAGATACTTATGTAATTCGTTGGTAGGAATTTCAGATAAGCGAATGGAGATGCTTTTCGTCCCTCTGAACCTCTGCTTTCCTGCTATCTTCACCCAGTCAGTCTTACTCCTTTCCATGGCTGGCTTTATGTGAAACATCACCACTGTCAATGGCTACTTTCGGTCATCTCTCGGGAAAATGATCCAATGCCCTGTCACGGCACGGCTAATCGTCTGGAGGCATCACCCTTGTCAATGGCTTCATCTTATCCTCTCAGTGAATAATATGCTCACGCACCCTGTCACGGCACGGCTATTCATCTGTCGGTTCTCGATCATGCTGGAATAGGATTTACTATCCTTTTGCGTCTGTCACTAACGCCCTGCAATCGCGAGTTAGGAGCTCGTCACAGTCATTCAATCATTGAATCCTACTCGGAATACCACAGACAAGGTTTAGACCTTCTGGATTCTCTTGAATGCCGCCATCATTCCAGCTTACGCCACGAAGATTCTGGTTAGGAGATCTAAGAGATACTCATTCTAGCTTATTTCATGTAGAACAGAAGTGTTTGTCAGACACGCGTTCATAAGGGAGAAGGATGATGAGCGTCACACATAATCATCACCTTCATCACGTTCTTGGGTGCGAATGGATATCTTAGAAGCGAAATAAGAAGGATTGAATAGAAAACAGTAGTACTTTGCATTAATCTTTGAGGGACAGCAGAGCTCCACACCTTAATCTATGGAGTGTAGAAACTCTACCGTTAAAAATACATAAGTGAAGGTCCAGGCATGGCCGAGATGGCCAGCCCCCTAAAACGTGATCAAAGGATCATAAGGTAATCCAAAGATGCCTAATACAATAGTAAGAGGTCCTATTTATAATAAACTAGCTACTAGGGTTTACATGAGTAAGTATTTGATGTATAAATCCACTTCCGGGGCCCACTTGGTGTGTGTTTGGGCTGAGCTTAAGTGTTGCACGTGCAGAGGCCATTTGTGGAGTTGAACGCCAGTTTTTGTGCCAGTTTGGGCGTTCAACTCTGGTTTTGGATCCTTTTCTGGCGCTGGACGCCAGATTTGGGTAGAAAGCTGGCGTTGAACGCCAGTTTACGTCGTTAATTCTTGGCCAAAGTATGGACTATTATATATTGCTGGAAAGCCCTGGATGTCTACTTTCCAACGCAATTGGAAGCGCGCCATTTCGAGTTCTGTAGCTCCAGAAAATCCACTTTGAGTGCAGGGAGGTCAGAATCCAACAGCATCAGCAGTCCTTCTTCAACCTCTGAATCTGATTTCTGCTCAAGTCCCTCAATTTCAGCCAGAAAATACCTGAAATCACAGAAAAACACACAAACTCATAGTAAAGTCCAGAAATGTGAATTTAACACAAAATCTATTAAAAACATCCCTAAAAGTAACTAGATCCTACTAAAAACATACTAAAAACAATGTCAAAAAGCGTATAAATTATCCGCTCATCACAACACCAAACTTAAATTGTTGCTTGTCCCCAAGCAACTGAAAATCAAAATAGGATAAAAAGAATAGAATATACTATAAATTCCAAACTATCAATGAAACAGAACTTCAATCATATGAGCGGGACTTATAGCTTTTTGCCTCTTGAATAGTTTTGGCATCTCACTTTATCCATTGAGGTTCAGAATGATTGGCATCTATAGGAACTTCAGATTTCGAATAGTGTTATTGACTCTCTTAGTTCAGTATGATGATTCTTGAACACAGCTTCTTTATGAGTCTTGGCCGTGGCCCTAAGCATTTTGTTTTCCAGTATTACCACCGGATACATAAATGCCACAGACGCATAATTGGGTGAACCTTTTCAGATTGTGACTCAGCTTTGCTAAAGTCCCCAATTAGAGGTGTCCATGGTTCTTAAGCACACTCTCTTTTTTTTTTTTTTGCTTTGGACCTTGACTTTAACCGCTCAGTCTCAAGTTTTCACTTGACACCTACACGCCACAAGCACATGGTTAGGGACAGCTTGGTTTAGCCGCTTAGACCAGGATTTTATTCCTTTAGGCCCTCCTATCCACTGATGCTCAAAGCCTTGGGATCCTTTTTAATTGCCCTTGCCTTTTGGTTTTAAGGGTTATTGGCTTTTTGCTCTTGCCTCTTGGTTTTAAGAGCTTTGGCTTTTTCTGCTTGCTTTTTCTTTTTCTTTCTATTTTTTTTTTCGCCTATTTTTTTTTTTTTGCAAGCTTTGTTCTTTGCTGCTTTTTCTTGCTTCAAGAATCATTTTTATGATTTTTCAGATTATCAAATAACATGTCTCCTAGTCATCATTCTTTCAAGAGCCAACATATTTAACATTCTTAAATAACAACTTCAAAAGACATATGCACTGTTCAAGCATACATTCAGAAAACAAGAAGCATTATCACCACATCAATATAATTAAACTAAGTTCAAGGATAAATTCAAAACTCATGTACTTCTTGTTCTTTTGAATTAAAACATTTTTCATTTAAGAGAGGTGATGGATTCATAGGACATTTATAACTTTAAGACAAAGTTACTAACTACTAATGATCATGTAATGAAGACACAAACATGGATAAGTACATAACATATAAAACGAAAAAAACAGAGAAAGTAAGAGCAAGGAATGAGTCCACCTTAGTGATGTCCTTGAGCTCTTCTATGTCTCTTCCTTGTCTTTGCTGCTCCTCCTTCATTGCTTTTAGATCTTCTCTGATTTCATGAAGGATGATGGAATGCTCTTGATGTTCCACCCTTAGTTGCTTCCAATAATTGTGTGGAAGAAAATGTATCCCCTGAGGTATCTCAGGGATCTCTTGATTTGCAGTCAAATGTTCTACCACTGAGCTATAGACCCTTGATGGAAGCTTTTGTCTTCCCTTTCCTCTTTCTAGAGGTTTCTCTGGCCTTAGGTGCCATCAATGGTTATGGAAAAAACAAAAAAGCTATGCTTTTACCACACCAAACTTAGAATGTTGCTCGCCCTCGAGCAAAAGAAGAAAGAATAGAAGAAGAAGAGGATATGGAGGAGATGGATGGCTGTGTGTATTCGGCCATATGGGTGGGATTGGGTGGGGAAGAGATGTTGAATTTTTGAAGGTAGTGGGTGTATGGATGTGAGTGGTAAATGGAAAAAAAGAAGGGATGATCATGAATGGAAAGAGAGATGATGAGGTAGGTGGGGATCCTGTGGGGTCCACAGATCCTGAGGTGTCAAGGCATTTACATCCCTGCACCAATTTAGGCATGTAAAATGCCCTTGCACACAACTCTGGGCGTTCAGCGCCAGGTTGGTGCCCATTTTGGGCGTTCAACGCCCCTTTGCTGCCATTTCTGGCGTTGAACGCCAGAACCATGCTTGTTCTGGGCGTTCAGCGCCAGGATGCTCCCATTCTGGGCGTTCAGCGCCAGAACTATGCTCTGTTCTGGCGTTTGAACGCCAGACAGATGCTCCTCCAGGGTGTGATTTTTCTTCTGCTGTTTTTGATTCCGTTTTCAATTTTTATATTTATTTTGTGACTCCTCATGATCATGAACCTATAAAGACACATAACTAAGAAAAATATAGTTAGATAAATAAACATTGGGTTGCCTCCCAACAAGCGCTTCTTTAATGTCAATAGCTTGACAGTGGGCTCTCATGGAGCCTCACAGATGTGCAGAGCTTTGTTGAGACTCTCCAACACCAAACTTAGAGTTTGGATATGGGAGTTCAACACCAAACTTAGAGTTTGGTTGTGGCCTCCCAACACCAAACTTAGAGTTTGACTGTGGGGGCTCTGGTTGACTCTGCTTTGAGAGAAGCTTTTCAAGCTTCCTCTCCATGGTTGCAGAGGGAGATCCTTGAGTTTTGAATACAAGGGAGTTCTCATTCCATTGAAGGACTATTTCACCTCTGTCAACATCAATCACAGCTCTTGCTGTGGCCAGGAAAGGTCTTCCTAGGATGATGGATTCATCCTCTTCCTTTCCAGTATCCAGGACTATGAAATCAGTAGGTATGTAAAGGCCCTCAACCTTTACTAATACATCTTCTACTTGTCCATAAGCCTGTCTTCTTGAGCTGTCTGCCATCTCTAGTGAGATTTTAGCAGGTTGCACCCCATAGATTCCCAGTTTCTCTATTACAGAGAGGGGCATGAGGTTTATCCCTGAACCAAGGTCACACAGAGCCTTAAAGATCATGGTGCCTATG
Organism: Arachis hypogaea; assembly: GCF_003086295.3. Taxonomy (NCBI): domain Eukaryota; kingdom Viridiplantae; phylum Streptophyta; class Magnoliopsida; order Fabales; family Fabaceae; genus Arachis; species Arachis hypogaea. The sequence continues at coordinate 35,250,708 of NC_092049.1, read as the reverse complement.
GTGCAGGGTATTATGAACTTTCCAGGATCCTGTCTCTTCTGAGGCAATGTTAGTTGATCCAGATCACTTAGTTCATTGATAAATAAGGGAGGTTCAACTTCCCAAGTATCAATGCCAAATAATTTGGCATTCAGCTTCATGATTGCACCAAGAAACTTGGCAGTTTGCTCTTCAGTAACATCCTCATTCTCTTCAGAAGAGGAATACTCATCAGAGCTCATGAAGGGCATAAGGAGGGTTAATGGAATCTCTATGGTCTCTAGATGAGTCTCAGATTCCTTTGGTTCCTCAGAGGGAAGCTCCTTATTGATCACTGGACGTCCCAGGAGGTCTTCCTCCTTGGGATTCACGTCCTCTCCTCTCCTCATAGGTTCGGCCATGGCGCTTATGTCAATGGCCTTGCACTCTCCTTTTGGATTCTCTTCTGTATTGCTTGGGAGAGTACTAGGAGGGATTTCAGTGATCCTTTTACTCAGCTGGCCCACTTGTGCTTCCAGATTTCTAATGGAAGACCTTGTTTCATTCATGAAACTTACAGTGGCCTTAGATAGATCAGAGACTAGATTTGCTAAATTAGAAGCATTTTGTTCAGAGTTCTCTGTCTGTTGCTGAGTTGATGATGGAAAAGGCTTGCTATTGCTAAACCTGTTTCTTCCACCATTATTAAAGCCTTGTTGGGGCCTTTGATCCTTCCATGAGAAATTTGGATGATTTCTCCATGTTGAGTTATAGGTGTTTCCATAAGGTTCACCTAAGTAGTTCACCTCTGCTATTGCAGGGTTCTCAGGATCATAGGCTTCTTCTTCAGAAGATGCCTCTTGAGTACTGTTGGATGCAGCTTGCATTCCATGCAGACTCTGAGAGATCATATTGACTTGCTGAGTCAATATTTTATTCTGAGCCAATATGGCATTCAGAGTATCAACCTCAAGAACTCCCTTCTTCATGGGCGTCCCATTGTTCACAGGATTCCTTTCAGAAGTGTACATGAACTGGTTATTAGCAACCATGTCAATGAGTTCTTGAGCTTCTGCAGGCGTTTTCTTTAGGTGAATGGATCCACCTGCAGAAGTATCCAATGACATCTTAGATAACTCAGACAGACCATCATAGAATATATCCAGGATGGTCCATTCTGAAAGCATGACAGAAGGACACTTTTTGGTCAACTGTTTGTATCTTTCCCAAGCTTCATAGAGAGATTCACCTTCTTTTTGTCTGAAGGTTTGAACATCAGCTCTAAGCTTGCTCAGCTTTTGATGAGGAAAGTACTTGGCTAAGAAAGCCGTGACCAGCTTATCCCAAGAGTTCAGGCTGTCTTTGGGTTGAGAATCCAACCATAATCTAGCTCTGTCTCTTACAGCAAAAGGGAAAAGCATGAGCCTGTAGACTTCAGGATCTACTCCATTAGTCTTAACAGTGTCACATATCTGCAAGAATTCAGTTAAGAACTGAAAAGGATCTTCTGATGGAAGTCCATGAAACTTGCAGTTCTACTGCATCAGAGAAACTAATTGAGGTTTCAGCTCAAAATTGTTTGCTCCAATGGCAGGAATGGAGATGCTTCTTCCATGTAAATTGGAATTAGGTGCAGTGAAGTCACCAAGTATCTTCCTTACATTATTATTATTTTCGGCTGCCATCTCCTCTTCCTGTTCGAAAATTTCTGAAAGGTTTTCTCTGGATTGTTGTATTTTAGCTTCTCTTAATTTTCTCTTCAGAGTCCTTTCAGGTTCTGGATCTGCTTCCACAAGAATGTTCTTATCCTTGCTCCTGCTCATATGACAAAGAAGAAGGCACAGAAAAATAATAATAATAATAGAGATCCTTTATATCACAGTATAGGGATCCCTTTGTGAGTGGAAGAAAAGAGGGGGAGACAAAGAATGTGATGTAAAGGAAGAAACACAACTGTACGAATGGAAGAGATGTGAGATGAGATGTTAGGATATGAATGAATAAATAGAGTAAGATGGGGGAGGGAAAATTTTCGAAAATGTTTTTGAAAAAGAGTTAGTGATTTTCGAAAATAGTTTTTGAAAAATGTTAGTAATTTTCGAAAATTTTTGAAATCAAAAATAAAAATTAAAAATAATTGGTTAATTAAAAAGAAATTTTTGAAAAAGGGGGAGATATTTTCGAAAATTAGAGAGAGAGAGAGTTAGTTAGGTAGTTTTGAAAAAGTTAAGAAACAAACAAAAAGTTAGTTAGTTAGTTAAAACAACTTTTGAAAAGATAAGAAGTTAGGAGGTTAGAAAAGATATTTTGAAAAGATATTTTTGAAAAAGATAAGATAAGAAGATATTTTTGAAAAGATATGATAGAAATTAGTTTTGAAAAAGATTTGATTTTTAAAATTTCAATTAATGACTTGATTAATAAGAAATCACAAGATATGATTCTAGAACTCAAAGTTTGAATCTTTCTTAACAAGCAAGTAACAAACTTCAAATTTTTGAATCAAAACATTAATTGTTTATGTTATTTTCGAAAATTTAATACAAAAATAAGAAAAAGATTTTTGAAAAATATTTTTGGAATTTTCGAAAATAATTAAGAATTTTGAAAAAGATTTGATTTGACTCATGAGAAACAATTTGATTTTTAAAAATTTTTGAAAAAGTCAACTCAATTTTCGAATTTGATGAGAGAAAAAGGGAAAGATATTTTTTTGATTTTTGAATTTTTATGATGAGAGAGAAAAACACAAAAAAAATGCAATGCATGAAATTTTTAGATCAAAACATGGGATGCATGCAAGAATGCTATGAATGTCAAGATGAACACCAAGAACACTTTGAATGTCAAGATGAACATCATAGACACAATTTTGAAAAATTTTTAATGCAAAGAAAACATGCAAGACACCAAACTTAGAATTCTTTAATGCTTACGCACTAAGAATTCAAGAATGCATATGATAAATATGAAAAGACACAAAACAAAAAATCATCAAGATCAAACAAGAAGACTTACCAAGAACAACTTGAAGATCATGAAGAACACTATGAATGCATGATATTTTCGAAAAAATGCAAGATGCATATGCAATTGACACCAAACTTATAACATGACTCAAGACTCAAACAAGAAACATGAAATATTTTTTATTTTTGTGATTTTCTAAAATTTTTTTGGATTTTTATTTTATATTTTTCGAAAAACATTTTTAAAAAGGAAAAATAAGGATTCAAAATTTTTAATATGAATTCCAGGAATCTTATGCTCTAAAGCTCCAATCAAAGGGTCAGGCATGGCTTAATAGCCAGCCAAGCTTTAGTATGTAACTCAGACATGACACGCCTGACATTCCTTACATTCAACAGCCAATTGGCTAAGAAAGATAAAGAAGCTCTTCTCTTGAGTATAAGAATTGAGACATGGCTTTACAGCCAGTCAGGCTTCAACATGCTTCATGAAACACTAGAATTCATTCTTAACAATCTTGAATAAAATTTTTGAAAACATTTTTATTTTTTTCGAAAACAGATGAGAGATTTTTGAAAATATTTTTGAAAAATTTTTGAAAAGAAAACAAAAAGAAAATTACCTAATCTGAGCAACAAGATGAACCGTCAGTTGTCCAAACTCAAACAATCCCCGGCAACGGCGCCAAAAACTTGGTGCACGAAATTGTGATCTCCAGGCTCGAACAAATCCTGGTAATGGCTCCAAAGCTTGGTGCTCTGATCTTAATTCATGATTGTCACAACTTCGATACAACTAACCAGCAAGTGCACTGGGTCGTCCAAGTAATACCTTACGTGAGTAAGGGTCGAATCCCACGGAGATTGTTGGTATGAAGCAAGCTATGGTCACCTTGCAAATCTCAGTCAGGCAGATATAAAGTGATAATGGTGTTTTCGAATATTATATAATAAAATAGGGATAGAGATACTTATGTAATTCGTTGGTAGGAATTTCAGATAAGCGAATGGAGATGCTTTTCGTCCCTCTGAACCTCTGCTTTCCTGCTATCTTCACCCAGTCAGTCTTACTCCTTTCCATGGCTGGCTTTATGTGATACATCACCACTGTCAATGGCTACTTTCGGTCATCTCTCGGGAAAATGATCCAATGCCCTGTCACGGCACGGCTAATCGTCTGGAGGCATCACCCTTGTCAATGGCTTCATCTTATCCTCTCAGTGAATAATATGCTCACGCACCCTGTCACGGCACGGCTATTCATCTGTCGGTTCTCGATCATGCTCGAATAGGATTTACTATCCTTTTGCGTCTGTCACTAACGCCCTGCAATCGCGAGTTAGGAGCTCGTCACAGTCATTCAATCATTGAATCCTACTCGGAATACCACAGACAAGGTTTAGACCTTCCGGATTCTCTTGAATGCCGCCATCATTCCAGCTTACGCCACGAAGATTCTGGTTAGGAGATCTAAGAGATACTCATTCTAGCTTATTTCATGTAGAACAGAAGTGTTTGTCAGACACGCGTTCATAAGGGAGAAGGATGATGAGCGTCACACATAATCATCACCTTCATCACGTTCTTGGGTGTGAATGGATATCTTAGAAGCGAAATAAGAAGGATTGAATAGAAAACAGTAGTACTTTGCATTAATCTTTGAGGGACAGCAGAGCTCCACACCTTAATCTATGGAGTGTAGAAACTCTACCGTTAAAAATACATAAGTGAAGGTCCAGGCATGGCCGAGATGGCCAGCCCCCTAAAACGTGATCAAAGGATCATAAGGTAATCCAAAGATGCCTAATACAATAGTAAGAGGTCCTATTTATAATAAACTAGCTACTAGGGTTTACATGAGTAAGTATTTGATGTATAAATCCACTTCCGGGGCCCACTTGGTGTGTGTTTGGGCTGAGCTTAAGTGTTGCACGTGCAGAGGCCAGTTGTGGAGTTGAACGCCAGTTTTTGTGCCAGTTTGGGCGTTCAACTCTGGTTTTGGATCCTTTTCTGGCGCTGGACGCCAGATTTGGGTAGAAAGCTGGCGTTGAACGCCAGTTTACATCGTCAATTCTTGGCCAAAGTATAGACTATTATATATTGCTGGAAAGCCCTGGATGTCTACTTTCCAACGCAATTGGAAGCGCGCCACTTTGAGTTCTGTAGCTCCAGAAAATCCACTTTGAGTGCAGGGAGGTCAGAATCCAACAGCATCAGCAGTCCTTCTTCAACCTCTGAATCTGATTTCTGCTCAAGTCCCTCAATTTCAGCCAGAAAATACCTAAAATCACAGAAAAACACACAAACTCATAGTAAAGTCCAGAAATGTGAATTTAACACAAAATCTATTAAAAACATCCCTAAAAGTAACTAGATCCTACTAAAAACATACTAAAAACAATGTCAAAAAGCGTATAAATTATCCACTCATCATCCACCTCTATTCCCTTGTTCTAAATTTTGTGCCCAAGGACAATTCCTTCAGTCACCGTAAAGTGACATTTCTCCCAATTTAAAACCAGGTTAGTCTCTTGGCACTTTTTCAGAACAAGTGCTAGATGGTCAATACAGGAGCTGAATGAGTCTCCAAATACTGAGAAGTCATCCATGAAAACTTCCAGAAATTTTTCTACCATATCAGAGAAGATAGAGAGCATGCACCTCTGAAAGGTTGCAGGTGAATTGCACAGACCAAATGGCATCCTTCTGTAGGCAAATACTCCAGATGGACATGTGAATGTTATTTTCTCTTGGTCTTGAGGATCTACTGCAATTTGGTTATAACCTGAATAACCATCCAAAAAGTAGTAGTATTCATGACCTGCTAGTCTCTCTAGCATCTGGTCTATGAATGGTGGCTGTATTGAGTCTTCTGTAGTCAATAAACATACGCCACCCTGTAACTGTTCTTGTGGGAACCAGTTCATTCCTTTCATTATGAACCACTGTCATACCTCCCTTCTTGGGGACAACTTGGACAGGGCTCACCCAGGGGCTATCAAAAATAGGATAAATAATCCCAGCCTCTACTAACTTAGTGACCTCTTTCTGCACCACCTCCTTCATGGCTGGATTCAGCTGCCTCTGTGCTTGAACCACTGGCTTAGCATCATCCTCCAATAGAATCTTGTGCATGCATCTGGCTGGGTTAATGCCCTTGAGATCACTTATGGACCACCCAAAAGTTGTCTTGTGTGTCCTTAGCACCTGAATTAGTGCTTTCTCTTCCTGTGGCTTTAAAGCAGAGCTTATGATTACCGGAAAAGTGTCATCTTCTCCCAGAAATGTATATTTCAGGGATGGTGGTAGTGGTTTGAACTCAGGTTTAGGAGGCTTCTCCTTTTCTTGAGGAGTTTTCAGAGGTTCTTCTGTTTTCTCTGGTTCCTCCATATTAGGCTGAACATCTTTAAAAATGTCCTCTAGATCTGATTCGAGACTCTCAGTCTTGTTGACCTCTTCCACCAGGGAGTCAATAATATCATCACTCATGCAGTCTTTTGATGTGTCTGGATGCTGCATAGCTTTGACAGCATTCAACTTAAACTCATTCTCATTGACTCTCAGGGTTATCTCCCCTTTTTGGACGTCAATGAGGGTTCGTCCAGTTGCTAGGAAAGGTCTTCCTAGAATGAGAGTTGCACTCTTGTGCTCCTCCTTTTCCAGCACTACAAAGTCAGTGGGAAAGGCAAATGGTCCAACCTTGACAATCATGTCCTCAATTACGCCTGATGGAATTTTAATGGAGCCATCAGCAAGTTGGAGACATATTCGGGTTGGTTTGACTTCTTTAGTTAAACCAAGCTTTCTGATAGCAGATGCAGGTATCAGGTTGATACTTGCCCCAAGATCACATAAAGCTGTCTTAGTACAAGCATCCTCTAATGTGCATGGTATCATAAAGCTTCCAAGATCTTTAAGCTTCTCTGGTAAGCTTTTTAAAATGACTGAACTGCATTCTTCAGTGAGAAAAACGTTTTTAGTCTCTCTCCAATCCTTCTTATGACTTAAGATCTCTTTTATGAACTTAGCATAAGAGGGTATTTGCTCAAGTGCCTCTGCAAACGAAATCTTTATTTCAAGAGTCCTGAGGTAATCTGCAAAGTAGGCAAATTGTTTATCCTGTTTCGCTTGGCGGAGTTTCTGAGGATAAGGCATCTTGGCTTTATATTCTTTAACCTTAGTTGCTGCAGGTTTATTTCCTACAGAAGTGGTTGGAGAAGCCTGCTTAAGGGGGTTGTTATCAGCATTTGCAGGTGTCTGATCCCTTATTGGCACTTGAACGCCAGAACTGGGTGTTTTTTGGGCGTTCAACGCCATATTGCCACCCTTTTCTGGTGTTTGAACGCCAGAATTGGCCATCTACTAGGCGTTTAACGCCAATTTCTGGTCCTTTTCTGGCGTTTGAATGCCAGAATCATTTTTCTCTGGGCTCCTACTGTCCTCAGAGGGATTTTGAGTAGTGGTTTGGTCATCCTCTGTCAAATGTTCCTTTCTTGGCTTCCTGCTGCTTTGAGTTGGGACATTCAATGTCTTTCCACTTCTTAAATGAACAGCTTGGCATTCTTCTGTTATCTGTTTAGATAACTGCTGTCTTGTTTGATTCAAGTGTTTTTCCATATTCTGGTTAGCATCTTTGGTTTCTTGTAGCATCTCTTTAAATTCTGCTAACTGTTTTGTTATAGAAAATAGTTGCTGAGTGAATTCAGCAATTTATTTTGGAGGACTAAGTTCAGTAGATACTGCCTCAGCCTCTTCTTTCATGGAGGTCTCTCCACTTGAGTACAGGTGCTGATTTCTGGCAATTGTATCAATGAGCTCTTGAGCCTCTTCAATTGTCTTTCTCATATGTATAGATCCACCAGCTGAGTGATCTAGAGACATCTGGGCCTTTTCTGTAAGCCCATAGTAAAAGATGTCTAACTGCACCCATTCTGAAAACATTTCAGAGGGACATTTCCTTAGCATCTCTCTGTACCTCTCCTAGTCATTATAAAGAGATTCATTATCCTCTTGTTTAAAGCCTTGGATGTCCAGCCTTAGCTGTGTCATCCTTTTTGGAGGGAAATATTGATTCAGGAATTTGTTTGATAATTGTTTCCATTTTTGTATGCTTGCTGTGGGTTGGTTATTTAACCACCTCTTAGCTTGATCTTTTACAGTAAATGGAAACAGTAATAATCTATAGACATCCTGATCTACTTTCTTATCACGTACTGTGTCAGCAATTTGTAAGAACTGTGCCAGAAACTCAGTAGGTTCTTCTTGTGGAAGACCAGAATACTGGCAATTTTGCTGCACCATGATAATGAGCTGAGGGTTTAGCTCAAAATTGTTGGCTCTGATGGGGGTTATACAGATACTACTCCCATATGAAGCAGTAGTGGGGTTAGCATATGAACCCAGGATCCTTCTGGATTGTTCATTTTCACTTAGGTCCATGATGGAGAAAGGGAAGTGATGTGGATTGTAAATAAAAATTTTATTCTTTTCTCTTTTTTTTGAAAATCGAAATTAAAAGAAAATAAAATAAAATAAAATAAATGAAAAACTGAATATAAGTTCAAAAATTAGAAGAAAAAGAAATAAAATAAAATTGAAAACTAAAATAATTAACTAATTAAAAAGATTTGAAAAAGATATGATTTTAAAATTTTAAAGATTGAAACTTTCTTAAGAAGAAAACACCAAACTTAAAATTTTTCAATCAAAATAATAAAATAGGACAAGTAATTCGAAAATTAAAAGAAAAAGAAAAAGATTTTGAAAAATTTTAGAAAAGATTTTCTAAAAATATAAAAAGAAAATTGAAAAAGAACTTGTTTTGAAAAAAAAAGATAAAATTTTTAAAATTGAAAGACTTGACTAACAAGAAACTACCAAATTTTAAAAATTTTGACTAAGTCAACCTAAGGAATTCGAAAATGATGAGTAAATAAAGGAAAATATATTTTTTTTTGAATTTAATGAGGAAAGAGAAAAATAATAAAATGACACCAAACTTAGAATTTTTAGATCAAAATAAAGAAAACAAACAAGAAAACTTTGAATGTCAAGATGAACACCAAGAACATTTTGAAGATCAAGATGAACACCAAGAACAACTTTTGGAAATCTTTAAGAAAATAAAAACACAAAGGACACCAAACTTAAAATTTTTTATACTTTGGACACTAATAATTCGAAAATGCACAAGAAAAACAAGAAAAGACACCAAACAAGAAAAACTAAAGATCAAAAAAGGAAAATAAACAAGAACAACTTGAAGATCAAGAAAGAACAAGGAACATACAATTCGAAAAATTGAAGGAAAATAAAAACATGCAATTGACACCAAACTTAAAACATGAAACTAAACTCAAACTGAAGACTCAATTATTAGTTTATTGGTTTTTATCTATTTATTAAAAATTTTCGAAAAAAAATCTAGAAAAAGAAAACAAAGATTTTTAAAATTTTAACAAAAACAATAATAAAAGACTCAAATTTCGTGACTCTAAACCGAAAAAGATAAAATTTTCCTAATCTAAGCAATAAGATGAACCGTTAGTTGTCCAAACTCGAATAATTTTCAGCAACGTCACCAAAAACTTGATGCACAGAATTGCACTCACACCTTTGCAACTCCGCACAACTAACCAGCAAGTGCACTGGGTCGTCCAAGTAATACCTTGCGTGAGTAAGGGTCGATCCCACGGAGATTGCCGGCTTGAAGCAAGCTATGGTTATCTTGTAAATCTTAGTCAGGAGATTAGTGATAAAAATGATCTTGTTTATGAAAAGTAAATAACATGAAATGAATGATACTTGTTATTTAGTAATGAGGAACAGGTTGATGTTTTGGAGATGCTCTGTCATCTGAATCTTTACTTTCCTACTGTCTTCTTCTCCAAACACGCATGGCTTCCTTCCATGGCAAGCTGTATGTTGGTGGACCACCGTTGTCAATGGCTACCATCCGTCCTCTCAGTGAAAATGGTCTAGGTACGGTTTCTGTACGGCTAATCAACTGTCAGATCTCTCGTCTCGGATGAAAAATACCAGGCACAGCTACCGCACGACTAATCATTTGTCGGTTCTCACTTGTGTCGGAATAGGATCTCTCTATCCTTTTGCACACTTTCACTGCACCCAACATTCGTGAGTTTGAAGCTCGTCACAATCATCCCATCACAGATCCTACTCGGAATACCACGGACAAGGTTTAGACTTTTCGGATCTCAGGAATGCTGCCAATTGGTTCTAGCCTCTACCACGAAGGTTCTAATCTCAGGGATTCGAATGCTCTATTGTCAGGAGAGGCAAATCAAATCCGTGGATCAGGAACCCAAGAGATACGCACTCAAGCTGTCGCCCAATGACTATGTTGAGCTCAGATAGAACGGGAGTGGTTGTCAAGCACGCGTTCATAAAGTTGAGAATGATGATGAGTGTCACGGATCATCATATTCTTTACATTGAAGTACGAGTGAGTATCTTAGAATAGAATCAAGCGTGATCGAAAAGAAAACAATAGTAATTGCATTAATCCATTGAAACACAGCAGAGCTCCTCACCCCTACCTATGGGGTTTAGAGACTCATGCCGTAGAAGATACAATATGAGATGTAAAATGTCATGAGTTACAAAATAAATCCCTAAAAGTAGTTTTTATACTAAACTAGTAACTTAGGTTTACAGAAAATGAGTAACTAAGTGCAGATAGTGCAGAAATCTACTTCTGGGGCCCACTTAGTGAGTGTTTGGGCTGAGCTTTGAAGCTTTCACGTGCATAGGCCATTCTTGGAGTTAAACGCCAGCTTGGGTGCCAGTTTGGGCGTTTAACTCCAATTCTGGTGCCAGTTCTGACATTTTTTGCCAGAAAAGGGTCTCTGGCTGGCATTTAAACGCCAGTTTGGGCCATCAAATCTCGGGCAAAATATGGACTATTATACATTGCTGGAAAGCCCAAGATGTCTACTTTCCAACTCAATTAAGAGCGCGTCAATTAGGCTTCTGGAAAGTGAAAACACACACACCTAGGCTAACATACTTATTGCAAAATTAAACACAACAGAATTCATGATGACTTAAACTACAAATTGACTATTAACATGGGTACATTCAGACTTCTAATTTACACATTCTAAAGTGGAATTAGTTAAGCAACAATAAAACCTCTTGAAGTCTAGTTGCTTCCTCTCTGTTATCCCCATCTTTGGCTCTTATGTCCTTCTTTTCATTCTTAGCTGATGGTGTGTATTCCTTCCAAGAGATTGCTTAAATTCCTGCAAGTTATTGGAAGTTGCTTGTTCCCCAAGCACTTGAGAAACAGTTAGCATGCATGTATGCTTGTGATTCTCTGATCCTAAGTTGGTGTGGGAACACCAAACTTAGTTCTTTGCCTACTTCTATATGCAGCAGAATAAATACATGCATGAAACATCAAGTACCTTTTATTAAGAAAGTAAACTATGAACTAGAAAACAACTATAAACTAGAAAATAAATTTTGAACTAGAAACTAAACAATAGTTAAGTAGTTTCTCTGATTGTTTGGAGCTGATAACTAGTTATGCTGATGGTGCAATGTGTTCTTAATGAAATCTGTGGTGGGACACCAAACTTAGAATTACACATTTACCCTTAAATTCTTTTGGTGTGCAACACCAAACTTAGCTCCTTGCAATACAGAGAATCTATTTAATTCTTTTTATTGAATTTAGCTAGGGAAAAATAACTACCTTTGGTTGGGTTGCCTCCCAACAAGCACTCTTTTATCGTCACTAGCTTGACAGTTGGTCTTTGTCATGGTGGATTGTAGTGCCTTTGGTCTTCTCCCCTCACAGTGAAGCTGTCTCCACTTGATTCCTTGATGATGTCTACATGCTCTAGGGAGAGGACCTTTCTGATGGTGAACACTTGAGGTAACTGAGATGGAATGGTTGGAAGATGAGGTGGGGTTGGTGGATGGTGGGCTGATATCACCTTGTCTCCAGGGATAAAACCCTATGTAGGAATCTTCTTATTTCTCCATCCCCTTGGCAATTTCTTCACAACTCCTTTCTCTTCTTCCAGTAGTGCTCCATTGACTCTTGTGTTTAGGAGGTCCTTATTAACTGCTCTTCCTGATTCTTGTGGCTTCAGCTCTTTCTTGGACTCCCTTGGTTACTGTATCTTTTGAGATTCTTGCTTGTTCACCAAGGATTGTTTCAAGGGCTCTGCTTTCGGTTCACTGTTGCTTTCTTCCAGGGACATTTTGCTGCGATCATCCTTCAGCTCCTTAGGTTCTGGCTCAGATTTGGGTGTAGGTTTGAAAAAGTGGAAGGTGAGGTGTTCATCATGTATTCTTAGGATTAACTCTCCTTGTTCCACATCTATCAGCGCTCTAGCAGTGGCTAGAAATGGTCTCCCCAGAATAATGGGATGGAGGTAACTTTCCTCCATGTCCAAAACAACAAAGTTAGTGGGGAGGAAGTAGTTTCTCACTTTCACCAATACATTTTCCACTACTCCTTCGGCCTGCTTCTGAGTTTTATCTGCCAATTGGATGATTACATCCATGGATCTCAACTCATTGATTTGCAACTTCTTCATAAGAGATAGAGGCATCACATTTATGCTAGCTCCTAGATCACAAAATCCTCTGTCAATTTTTGTTTCTCCTATGGCACATGGAATATGAAAACTCCCTGGATCTTTTTTCTTCAGGAGTACGTCCTTCTTGATGAGGCACTACATTCCTTGTTCATTGTCACTATTTGTCATCAGCAGCTCTTTCATGCACTTGATGTATGTAGGCATCTGTTGGAGAGTTTTGATAAAGGGGATGTTGACATTGAGAGATACAAATATATCTAGGAATCTTGAGTATGACCTTTCTTTCTCACCTCTCCTAAGTCTCTGAGAAAATGGTGCCTTTGGCACATAAGGGTTCGGAATTTCCTTCCTTGTTAATTCTTTCCTTTGTATAGATCCAGTTCCTTGTTCCTTTTCTCTAAGTTGCTCTGGGAACTTCCTTGGCTGTGCTCTATTAGTTTGCTGGTATCTTCTTCCAGAGTTTCTTCATTTGCAAGAGTAAATGCCTTACACTCTTTCCATCTCACCTTCTTCAGTTCCCCTCTTGGATTTTTCTCAGTATCACTTGGGAAACTATCAGTGAACTTCAGAGTCTTCTGTGAAAGATGTCCTACTTGAGATTCGAGATTCTTAAGAACTTCCTGACGAGCGGCAGAAGTTAGACCAATTAAGAGATTATAATATAATAGAATAGCGTTGCGAGTATAGCTCTTAACCAGCAAAAATCCACCTCATCAATTTAGAAAGGTTGTCACAAAAAGTTTAGAATAAAAATACTGGGAGTATAAGTCCCAGGTCGTCTTCCAACAAGTTGCAAGGAATGATGCTAATTTATTAATTAGGAGTTTCCAAGAGAGTTTGAGAGTTGAATAATGAGCAATTAAATAATTATAAATTAAAGCAATAAAAACTAAGAATGATTTTCTAGATAAAAAGCCTTGACTGGGGGAAGCATTAATTGAAAGTTCTATCCTTGTTGGGATCTCTTAAGTGTAGTATCAAAAGGGTTGTTGTTTTCACTTAGTTAACCCTTACTAAATAAAGGAAAGTCAAGTGATTGAGCTAACTCTTATTCGCAAATCCTAGTCCTCTCCCTTGGGAAGGTCTAGCGTTAGTAAATACAGAACTAGTCAACAACTTCCAATTTAATCAGTACTTAAGCCTTCCAACTCAAGTGTCTCATTTTAATCAACCCCCATGTCAAGTAGGGAATCTACTCCATTGACATGAATATAACGCTCATAGAAATATAAGAAGAGAACATGATAAAATAGGAATTTAAAATTAATTAAAAATAAAAGTAATCATTTGCATCAACAATCCATGAAAATGATCCAATTACCACTCTAAACAAGAATTAAGAATATGGAATAAATAAAAGAGCAAGTAAGGAAACAAACTAGAATAGTGTCTTCAACGGAGGTAATGACTCTTCAGTATCCAAAGGCAAAAGCAATAAACTAGGAATGTAAAGAGATACTAGAGGAAGAGTAATTCTCTCTCTAGATTCAGATCTAAAAACCTAAAAACTATCCTAATGAGAATATGTGAATGTGTATCTCCGTCTCTCCCGAGTCTCTGCTTGTTCCCTGGCTTTATTCTGTGTTTCTGGACAGAAAACTGGGTCAAAATGCAGTCCGAAATTGCCCCCAGCATTTTCTGTTAATTTTGCAGATCGTGCAGGTCATGCGTATGCGTCAGTCACCCGTGCGCGTCGTTTGGCGTTTTTCCTTGTCACGCGTACGCGTCGTCCATGTGTGCGCGTCATCTTGTAGAACTCCATTCCACCCGTACGCGTCAGGCACGCGCATGCGTGGCTGCAACTTTCTCCATTCCGCGCGCTCGCGTGAGCCATGTGCGCGCTGGTCATCTCCTTAGTTTCTTGTGTTCCTTCCATTTTTGCAAGCTTCCTTTCCACTCTCTAAGCCATTCCTGCCCTATAAAGCCTGAAACTCTTAACACACGGATCACGATATCGAATGGTATAAAGGAGAATTAAAATATACTAATTAAAGATCTCTAGGAAGCAAGTTTTCAATCATAAAACAATACTAGGAAGGGATTATAAAATCATGCAAATCATATGAATAAGTGGGTGAAGACTTGATGAAAACCACTCAATTAAACACAAGATAAACCATAAAATAGTAGTTTATCAACCTCCCAACACTTAAGCATTAGCATGTCCTCATGCTTAGCTTAAGGAGATAATGTAAATGAGTAGGAAAAAGTAAGACTCATACAATCTAATGCAACCTATGTATATGAATGCAACTATATGCTAAAATAATTTTGCCTACTTGGTTAAAAATAGATAAGTTCTTCAAGACAAAAATAAATCAAATATAACTAATTAAAATTATACAGCAAAAACAAGCAAACTTGTAAGAAGATAGCTCATGAAAGCAGGGAACACAGAATTAAGCATTGAACCCTCACTGATGGTGTATATGCACTCTAGTCTCTCTAGTGTATAGGGTAATCACTCTACTCTTCTCTAATCATGATTTATAAACCTTGTTCTTCACCTAACCAATCAACAAGTATTTAATGTACTAATACAAACATCATGAGGTCTTTTTAAGGTTGTAATGGGGCCAAGGTAAAGGTGAGGGTATATATATGGCTAAGTGAGCTATAAATTGAATCCTTGATTAACCTAAGCTCTTACCTATACATACACTCTATACTTTTAAATTCATGCCTAGTTACCCAAAGTTTTTCACTTTTGTATTACATACTCATGCATCAACGCTTCTTTCAACTTTGTATCACACATGCATTGGTTTTTCATTAAACTTAACATTGGAATAATTTTGTCCCCTTATTCATTTATTTAATTACTTAATTACTTGAATATTTTTGTATTTTTGGATTTTTTTTGAAGCATAAAAATAAACATAGCATTGCCAATGCACATGGATTTTTAATTCTTCTAGTTTCACATGAGTAGGTGCCTAAATTCTCAATATTTTATCATGACACATTCCCTTATTAACCCATGTTCCCACAATTTTCCCACACTTAATTAACACACAATTTCTATCTTTAAGCTAGCCAAAGATTCAATTTGGGGTATTACTTATTTTTTCGCTTAAGGCTAGTAATGTGGTAAAATATAGAACAAAGGGGATTTAAAAAGCTCAAAGTGGCTAACAAAGGTAAATGAAAGGGTAGGCTATTTGGGATAAGTGAGTTAATAATCAATTAATGGCCTCAATCATATGCATGCATATAACACATTAAATATTGGACATATAGGATGGAACAAAATATAGATTACAATCATAGAGAAGCAAACACACAAGAATAAAATTTTTATGGTTAAATAATATAACCATGTAATTAAGCTCAAAATCTCACTGGGTTGTGTGTTCTTAGCTTTAAACTATGTTCCAAATACAACTTCCAAACAAGTTTTAAAGAATAGTTTTGATTTAAATTAGTAAAATTTTCACAAATAGGGGCTTGAAAAGAAATATATTATTTTTCAACCAATTAGAACATGCATGCAATTACCTATTATTATGCTATCTATCCTATCCTAATAAAAGAAAAATAATTAAATATCCTATTTTATTGGTGTTTAAGAAAGAGAAATTACCTCCGGAAGTCAGGTACTGACCGACCTCCCCACACTTAAAGCTTGGCACCGTCCTCGGTGCCATCAGTCAGGAACAAAGGGGGCTGGTAGCAACATCTCCATAATCGGGACCGTCATGGCTCCCTGTGCTGGTAAATGAAGTGGAGTTCGGGGTGTCTGGATTTTCTTCAGGTGGGTGATTACCAACAAGTAGCTCCTTGAGGTATGTAAATCGGTGCTTGTTACGGCGCTCCCTTTGCTTTCCTTTCCGGTCAAGCCGGTCTAGCTTCTCAAGTATCTGATGGAGCAGTTGGTTTGTTGAAGGTGCTTGTGATGTGGAAGGGGAAGGAATATCTTCTGCTGGTTCTGTGCTCTGGTTGATAGTGGCTGCTGGAGGTCTAATATAATTCCCGTTAGGGACGTACTGATCATCTCGTGGAGTCATGGCCTTGGTGTCCCCAGCTCTGTAGGAGACTCCGGCTGCTAAGACTAGATCTGAAACCAAGGCGGGAAAAGGTATGTTACCCGCAATCTGTACGTGTCCCATAGCATGCCGAATGTGTCTTGGTGAATTGAGGTGCTGGTCTGTAAGGATACACCAGAGTAGAACAGCCATATCTGCAGTGAAGGAGGACTCGTGAGTGCTCAGAAAGACGTAATGAGACATGATCTGTGCCCATACTCGAGCCTCCAATGTGAGTGCTGAAGCCAATATGCTCTTAGGTCAAGATTGATGGTATCCATAGATCCATCTGCTGCCAGGTTGTGCTATAACTCTAAGAACTACGTCCCAGTCAAATTGGTATGTCTGGCGCTTGAAAGAGGCTTTTTGGAATGCGTGTAATCTTTCTGGAGCAGGGGAAAGATCTAAAACTTGCTGAATGGCCTCTTCAGTTATAGGGACTTGCTTCTGATGGACATAGACAGATTGCATGGTTAGTATGTGAAAATTGGAGTAGAATTCAACTACCCATGAAAGGTTAACCTGCCGTGGCTGTCTCCGTAGGAATCCCCATTGTCTTCGTTCAATTCGGGGGTCAACAAATTCAGCAATGTTGGTCGGGAGGATGAGAAGGTATTCATTATTATAGTTCCTTTTAGCCAGGATGGGGAACATCTGCTCACAGTAGCGGTTAGTGAACCGCGCAGTGTCCTTTGCTGGAAAGGCTTTCTCTTTTTCATCAACCTTGATGATCCTCTTGATTCTTTTTGTTGAGGGTTTTACTACTGTTGAAGATGGCTCTGCAGCTAGTGCTCTTTTTGTTCCTTTCCTTGCCGGTTGTTTGGGAGTAGCTTTCTCTTTACCCTTCTTGGTGGCCATCCTAAAAAGGAAAAAAGTAAGTAACTTTAAAACTAAGGGTTAGAGCAAGGAAGAGGATGGTATAGGTGATAATCAATGCACAGTAAAGAAGGATGTCGTTAACACATGGTCATGACTACATGTGAAAAGTTCATCAATGGAAATATAGCAAGTGCATATGATGGCAAGTAGATACAAGATGTTTATTGGCATGCCGGCAAAGGCATGAGTAGCATAGATCAAGCATTAAATATCCAAGTTTGATTATCAACTCTTTCAAACTAATAATCTGTTTGTATTGACAATTATATTTAATCAATAAAATATATAAAGGATTTTGTGAAAAAAAGGCATTAGAGTGGTAGAATAACATAAAAGTAATGCATAATGCCATACGGGCTTTTTCACAAACACTTAACATGCATGGTAAAGATGTTATGGAGAGTATTAAATTGAACATGCAAACAACCCTTTAAGAACTAATATTAATTGTCAAACAATTCCTTAATATACTCACAAGCAAAATATAGAAGAAAACAATCATCCAATTAAATTACTAACACCAATTAAAGTAATGCAAAAAAGAAAGAAAGAAAAAGAAAACATAGATAATGAAAGTAAAAGGAAAAGAAGAAGAAAACACAAATAAAAATAATAATGAAAAGGTAAAAAAAGAAAGAAGAAAAGAAAAGAACCTTGATAATGGATGTGAAAAATAAGGGGGAAAGGTAAAATCGTAAGAAGGAATAAAGAAGGGAGAAGGAGGAATAAAGAAATAGGAATGAAAATAAAAGATTAGGATTGGGGAAGAAAAGATAAGATATTAGGCGCTGATCTGGATAAGCTGTGCGGCGCAGGCGACGCAGACTCGTGGTTCACGCTTTCGCGTGATTAGCGTTATTTTCAGATGACGCGGACGCATGGGTGATGCGTCTGCGTGAAGTGAACTGTACCATTGGCGCGAGTGCAGCCTCGCGCACGCGCAACTTTCTGTTTCGTTCGCGTGTTGCAAAAATTTTCGGTGACGCGTGCACGTGGGTGACGCGCACGCGTGAATGGCCTCTGTTTGAAGAACGACGCTGACGCGTGGTTCACGCGTTCGCGTGATAGGGCTTGTGCTTCCAGCATCATTCCAGCCCCACTCCATCATAACTCTCTGCCATACACCTCTTTACGTCAATTTCGCAGGGTCACGCGTGAGCATGGGCGACGCGCATGCGTGGGAGGCTTGGTTTTTCAAATGATGCGAATGCGTTAGGGACGCGTTCGCGTGGGCATGCTTGTGCCTAAGGCACGCCTCCAGCCACGCTCTCGCGTGACTTTCTGCCTCTTTTCTTCTTTGTTTGAGAGCACGTATGACGCGGACGCGTCAGCGATGCTTGCGCGTCGCGTTCATTTTTTTATGCAGAATGTAAATGCAGATGCATGTTTTATGCAGAGATTATGAGAAGAGTCATTAACAAAATAAAAATAGAATAAAGTAAAATAAAACTAAGACTGAAACGGAACGATCATACCATGGTGGGTTGTCTCCTACCTAGCACTTTGCTTTTACGTCCTTAAGTTGGACGTTCTTCAGGCTCATTCTGCTTCTGTTGGTGGGTCTTCCAAGAGGAAAACCTCTAGCTCTTTGTGATCCTTCATTTTCTCACCATGATAAATCTTTAGGCGATGTCCATTGACCTTTATGAATTTAGAACTAGAAGGATGACGCAGGTGAAAAACTCCGTATGGCTCTGCCTTTTCTACTCTGTAGGGACCTTCCCATCTTGATCTCAATTTACCTGGCATAAGCCTGAGTCTGGAGTTATAAAGAAGAACTAACTCCCCTGGTCTGAACTCTCTCCTTTTTATGTGCTTGTCATGGACAACCTTCATCTTCTCCTTGTATCGCCTGGAGTTGTCATATGCTTCTAGGCGAAGGTTCTCTAGTTCTGCTAGTTGCAGCTTCCTTTTAGCACCAGCTTCTTCAAAATTCATGTGGCACTCCCTCACAGCCCATAAAGCCTTGTGTTCCACCTCTACTGGAAGGTGGAAAATGTTTCCGTATACCAAGCGGAAGGGGCTCATCCCAATGGGTATTTTGTATGCTGTTCTATATGCCCAGAGTGCATCTTGTAGCCTGGCACTCTAGTCCTTCCTATGAGGTTTTACTATCTTCACCAGAATGTATTTGATTTCTCTGTTAGACACTTCTGCTTGTCCATTGGTTTGGGATGATAAGTTGTTGCTACTTTATGAACAATCCCATACTTCTTCAGTAATCCTATTAGTCTCCTGTTACAAAAGTGAGTGCATTGATCGCTCACGATTGCTCGTGGTGATCCAAAGTGACAAATAATATAGTTTCTAACAAAGAAAACAACAGTGTTGGTATCATCAGTACGGGTAGGAATTGCTTCCACCCATTTAGAAACATAATCTACATCTAACAGTATATAAAGGTAACCATTAGAGTTTGGAAAGGGACCCATGAAGTCAATGCCCCAAACATCAAAAAATTCATAGAAAAGCATAATCTGTTGAGGCATCTCATCCCTCTTGGATATATTACCAAACCTTTGGCATGGGGAACAAGATTTATAAAATTCTGTAGCATCTTTAAAAAGAGTAGGTCACTAGAATTCACAGTCTAAAATTTTTCTAGCTGTTCTTTGAGGGCCAAAATGTCCTCCACTCTCAGAAGAGTGGTAGGCCTCTAAAATGGACTGGAATTCTGATTGGGGCACACATCTTCTAATTACCTGGTCAGCACCACACCTCCACAAATATGGGTCATCCCATATGTAGTATTTAGACTCGCTTTTTAGCTTGTCCCTTTGATGCTTAGTAAAATTGGGAGGGAAAGTATGGCTAACTAGATAATTAGCTACAAGTGTATACCAAGGAACTACTTCGGATACTACTTGCAAACTGTCAAATGGGAAAGTATCATTGATAGGAGTGGAGTCATCCTTAATGTGTTCAAGGCGACTCAAGTGGTCTGCCACTAAATTCTGGTTACCACTCCTATCCTTAATTTCTAAATCAAATTTTTGCAGCAGTAGTATCCAACGTATTAGCCTTGGTTTGGACTCTTTTTTAGCTAATAAATATTTTAGAGCTGCATGGTCTGAGTACACTACTACCTTAGTACCAAGTAAATAGGCTCAGAATTTATCCAGAGCAAAAACAATAGCTAGAAGCTCTTTTTCAGTAGTAGTGTAATTAGACTGAGCAGCATCTAAGGTCTTAGATGCATAAGCAATTACGAAGGGATCCTTACCTTCGCGCTGGGCCAACGCTGCTCCTACTGCATGGTTGGAGGCGTCACACATAATCTCAAATGGCTGGATCTAGTCTGGTCCTCTTACAATTAGAGCTTGAGTCAGGGCGATCTTCAGCTTATTAAATGCTTGCATGCAATCTTCACTGAACTTGAACTCAATATCTTTCTGCAACAGTCTGGATAAAGGTAATGCTACCTTACTGAAATCCTTAATGAATCTCCTGTAAAAACCTGCATGGCCAAGGAACGAACGGACTTCCCTCACGGAGGAGGGGTAAGGTAAACTAGAAATGACATCCACCTTTGCTGGATCTACAGAAATACCCGTATTAGAAATAACATGTCCTAGAACAATCCCTTATTTTACCATAAAGTGATATTTTTCAAAATTCAATACAAGGTTTGAACTAACACACCTGTCTAATACTCTAGCTAAACTATCCAAGCAAAGGCTAAAGGAATCACCATAAACGCTAAAATCATCCATAAATACTTCCATACAGTTCTCAATAAGATCTGAAAAGATACCCATCATGCATCTTTGGAAAGTAGCCGGTGCATTACATAAGCCAAAAGGCATCTTTTTGTATGCATACGTTCCAAAGGGACATGTAAAAGTAGTCTTCTCCTGATCTTCTCCTGCACTCTAGTTGTCAGGAGCTCTCCATGCTCATTCTTTACAGTTGTGACTCCAGACTTCTTGGGCACCACTTGTACTGGACTGACCCATTCACTATCTGAGATGGGGTAAATGATATCTGCTTCAAGTAGCCTGGTCACTTCTTTCTTGACAACTTCTAAGATGGTGGGATTCAATCTTCTTTGGAGTTGATGAACAGGTTTTGATTCCTCTTCTAAATATATTCTATGCTCACAAACTTGAGGGCTGATGCCTACTATATCCGCCAGGCTCCATCTAATTGCTTTCTTGTGCTTTCTCAGTACACTAAGCAGTTGTTCCTCTTGTTGAGAAGTGAGTTCCCTTGCAATAATAACTGAGAACTTTTGGTTATCCTCAAGGTAAGTATACTTGAGGTGTGGAGGAAGGGGCTTCAATTCTAATTCCTGCTCATGGCTAGGCTCTGGATCATCTGGGGCTAGTGATAATGGTAAAGTATCTTCATTATGTTCAGATGGTGTCCCCACACTTGGACCTTGCTCCATGTGCTTCTCTTCTACTTCTTCTTGGTGAACTTCAGCTACAGTTTCATCAATGATGTCGCACTAGAAGATAGAATGATCTTTCGGAGGGTGCTTCATAGCTTCATTTAAACTGAAACTCACTATTCTGCCATCTATTTCAAAGGAGTAAGTTCCTGAGAATGCATCCAGCTTGAACTTCAAAGTTTTCAGGAATGGTCTTCCAAGCAGGATTGATGATGGTCTTCCTGAGTCATTAGGGGGCATTTCTAGGATATAGAAGTCAATGGAAAATGTGAGCCCCTTAATGCTCACTAATACATCTTCAGCAATTTCAACTACTGTAATAATGCTTTTATCTGCTAAAATAAAATGAGCTGCCGACCTTTTAAGGGAGGGAGCCTTAAGGTATCATATATAGACAATGGCATTATACTAACACACGCTCCTAAGTCACACATGCAATCAGAAAATATTACACATCCAATGGTACAGTTTACCATACATGGACCTGGATCACTACATTTTTTAGGTATACCTCTCATTAAAGCAGATATAAAACTACCTAAAGGAATAGTTTCTAGTTCATTAATTTTATCTTTATGTATGCATAAATCTTTTAGAAACTTTGCATATTTAGGTACTTGCTGATCAACATCAAAAAGGGGAACAGTTACCTCAACCTTTTTGAAAATTTCTACCATTTTGGGATCAAGTTCCATCTATTTTTTGGACTTCCTTGCAAGGTGTGGAAATGGGATAGGGATGGCACCACTTGTAGCCTCTGCATCATTTGGTGCTCCATTCCTTGGCTGAGCTGCTTCTTCTTCATCCTTGTCTTGTACTTCATATTCCTCTTCAGCATCTTCCATTTCAGCATCTTCCACTTTTACTGAGTCTTCAATTTGGGTGTGTTCTATTGGGCTTGGCTCCTCCTGGGTCCTCTCTTGCAGTGTGGTTCCGGACCTCAAAGTGATGGCATTGATGCCACCCTTGTGGTTAGGTAAGGGTTGAGAAGGAATTCCACTGGAGCTTAAAGGTTGGTTAGCGGAAGTAGGTAATGAATCTATCTGGGCGGCGAGAGCTTGTAAAGTGGCATTCAGACCATTCAGAGTAGAGTTCAGTGTAGTCTGCATGTCTTGTTGTCCTTGTGCAAGAGAACGAAGCATCTCGTCATTTGATGAGGAAGTAGGATAAGTGATCTGTGGGACTTGTTGTTGGTTATGCTGGGGTCCTTGTGACTGTCTTAGGTGAGGAGCTCTGTAAGGTTAGTTCTGATTCTGCTGTCTGTTGTTGTTATTCTACCTCTGGTTTCCATTGTTATCTCTGCCTCCTCTGTTATAGTTGTCCCTTCAGTCATGGTTGGAATTATCTCTCCAACCTTGGTTGGAGTTATCCTACCATCCTTGGTTATAGTTTCCACCTTGGTTGTAGTTGCTGCCTTGTTGATTGTATCCTTGATTCGGGCGGTCATAGAAGTTATGAGTAGCTGCCACATTGTTGTCTTCTTGTTGGAGTTGTGGACATTCGTCAGTATAATGACTATAATCAGCACAGATTTCGCATACTCATTTTGGAACTAGCTGTTGGTTTTGTTGTGGTGTGGACAGCTGAGCTTGTTGTTGTTGGTTCAACTGCATTTGCTTCAGTAGGTTGGTCATTTCACATATACTCTGTGTAAGAGCAGAAGTCTCAGTGCTAGAGAAAACTTCTGCAACAACTTTTGAGTGGTTGCTCCTGTGCCTGTGATTCCAAGTAAACTCAGCTAAGTCGCTGATCAGTTGCCATGCTTCATTTGCAGTCTTGTACTTTTTTAGAGAACCATTACTAGCACCATCTAGTGTCGTTTTATCCCGAGGCTTCATGCCTTGAGTGAAGTAGCTGATTAACACTAGCCTGTCAATAATGTGATGGGGGCATGCATCTAGAAGGTTCTTAAAGCGCTCCCAGTACTCATAAAGAGTTTCTAATTTCCCTTGAACAATGCAGGAGATCTCTTTCCTCGGTCTGTCTGTAACTTCAGCTGGAAAGTATTTTTCCAAAAATTCTCTCCTGAGCGTATCCCAGTTGGTAACAGTCGCTTCAGGTTGGGAGTAGTACCACTCCCTCGCCTTTCCCTCAAGAGAAAATGGGAAGACGGTTAACAGAATAGAAGTATAATTCGCATCGTGATGCCTAACAGTAGAACAGGTTGTCTGAAAATCCCTGAGGTGCTTGATAGGCTCCTAAGAAGGTAAGCCATGAAACTTGGGCATCAAGTTGATTAATGCAGTCTTCAGCTCGAAATCTACAGCCAGAGTTGGGTGATGCACTTGATACGGCTGCAGTGTAAAATCTGGGGCTCCAGCTTCCTGGAGAGTAATCCTCCTAGGTGCTGCCATGTGATGCACAGAAACTTGTCTCTCAACAAATTTTCCTTCGGCAAGTATACCGAATTGTCGTCAAGTAAAAACTCACAACAGAGTGAGGTCGAATCCACGGGGATTAACGGATTAAGCAATCAATGGTTAATGGATTATCCTAGTTAGACAAATCATATTGGAGTGATAAGCAGCAAGAATTGTAAATTGACAGAAAAGAAAAGAAAAGCAATAAAGTGCAGGAAAGAAGAATGACAGGAATGTAAAATACAAGAAAGTAAATAACTAAAAATAAAAAGAAAGAAAGCATTGGGATAGAAAGATATTGCAATCTCCATGTCAATTGCTTTCATCTATTCCTCAATCAATGCATTCATTGATCTCCTTGGCAATCTTAAGTGATTGGATCCCAATTCCTTGGCAACCCAATCTCTCTAAGCTTGAACAATTTCCCAATTCCTTGATTTAATTGCTCATGGGAAGAGATGAAGTATGGTCACTGATTATACCACATGTATTTCCAAATCAAAGTGTTGGTAGGATTATATGTCACTATATCCATCCAAACCCCAACCCGGTCCAACATGAGAAAGCATTTCTAGCATGATCTCCTCATTCCTCTTCCAAGGCTCAGAGGAGATCCAATTATGGATAGTTTCTTTTCCAAGATAACTAACCAATTGGGTGAAGACCGAAAGCTTTCTAGTAAAATCAAGAGAAAAGAAAGAGGAAGATGAATGATAAAAACAAATTAATCCATTGAATTGTAACAGAGCTCTCTAACCCAATGAAAAGAGTTAGTTGTTCATTGCTCTACTCAAACAGAAAAGAAAGAAAGTGCAGAAAAATAAAGATGAAGATTAAAACTGAAATTGAAACTTCAAAGTTCATAAGTGAAAAATACAAACTAGAATTGAACTACTACTAAGAAAAGAAAAAGAAGAGAAAATGAAGAAGAGTGTAGGAGGGGAGGGGTCCGAAGACCCACTCCCCTTGGAGTGTGCCAATTCACAGAAGTTCGAATTGGTCTTCCCTCTCTCCCCCTTCCTTCAATTTCCCCACAATGAATTGAAAGTAAAAACTAAGGCCTTTATATAGGCTCTCCTAAATTACAAAATGAAATGAAATTAAAAGCAAATTACAATTAAATGAAAATTCCTACTCTAGATGCTTCTTGTGGCCTTGATTGGTTGACACTTGTGGGCTTGCTTGCTTGAGGTTGGGTGGTCCTTGAAAGAGAAGTGAATAAAGTTGAGGTCCAGGTGGTAATCGTTAGTGTTACCGTTAGCCACACTAACGCTACAAGTGTGGCGTTAGTGCTGAAGTTAGTGTGGCTAACGTCACACTTGCTACCCAGTTGGTGTTTTTGGGGCTTAAAAGATGCCTCTTTTTTGTACTCCAATTTCATGCCCACTATAAACTATTATATATTGTTGGAAAGCTCTGAATGTCAGCTTTCTAACAGAACTGGGATCACCTCAATTGAACCTCTGTAACTCAAGTTATGCTCCCTTGAAGGGGACAGAGTCCCTGGCGTAGTCGCTGGCGTTATTGGCAAAAGTGAGTGCCAATAACGTCAGCGTTTAGGGGATTATATTGCCAGGTTCTGGAGTACAAACTTACTATTTACCCCATACGATTATATATTGTTGGAAAGCCTTGGATGTCTACTTTCCAAAATTTTTGGAAGCGCATCATTTGGAGCTCTACAGCTCGAGTTACACTTCTTGGAAGGTGAAGAGGTCAGCTAGCCTTACTACAGGTTGATACCATGTTCATCCTTGCACTTTTGGGGCAGGTTTTCTCCCTTAAATTTAGTTTCCACCATGTAGTGCCATATATGCTTGGAAAGCTCTGGAATCCTACTTTCCAATGCCACTGGAATCACCTCATTCGGAGCTTTGTGGCTCAAGTTATTCTTGTTTGAAAAAGGCATGGTCAGGTTGCCGGGTGAGATTTTGCCCACGTTAGTGGCACTAATGTGGACACTAACATAGGCCTCTTAGTCCTTCGCTAGCGTTATTGGCACTCACTTTTGCCAATAATACTGCTCCTTGTCCCTCTTTTCAACGTTAATGGTCCACGTTAGTGGCGTTAACGTGGCCATTAACGTGGGTTTTCCTTTGCTTTGCTAAAGTTAGTGGCGTTAACGTTTCCACTAATTTTCCATGATCTCCTTCTTCAAAGTTAATGCCATTAACGTTCCCACTAACGTTCCAAACTTTCCTTCCTTCCACGTTAATGGCCACGTTAGTGGCACTAACATAGCCACTAACGTGGCTCTTCTCTGCTTTTTTTGGTCTGAAATCAAACAAAAAAGTGTATCAAAGTAACATACAAGACAAACTTCATTATACTAAGTGTGCTAATAATGCCCAAAATCATAACTTCACTTAGTGTGATCTATTTCATCATATTTACCCTGTATATTAACTAAAATTCACCTATGCTTGAGATTTTGTTTCATGCAGAGATTTTTTATGCTATTACTCATTTATTGGCAAAATTTGTATGAAAACTAAACAAAAATCTACTGAAATAACTACTAAAAATAGGCAATGATGCACCCGCATCACAATGTTATCTGCACATGAATCAACTGAATCAGTAGTAAAGGAGCTTGTTTCGCTCTCAGATGGCGGTTCAGATTTTCCCTCAGATGAGACTGGTGAATCGATAACAATAACTTCACCACCCTCTGAGGCTAACCGACGTCGAGCTCGCCTAATACGTGAAATAGTTCTTTCAATTTCAGGATCAAATGCGGCTAAGCTCGGATCAGGCAACGAACGCGTCATTCAGTGAGAGAAACATATAGCTCATGGTAATAAAGTAAAATAAAATACGTAAATAAAATAAAAATATATACACTAATTAATAATTTAGCACACAATTACAACTCCCCGGCAACGGCACCAAAAACTGACGAGCGGTAGAAGTTAGACCAATTAAGAGATTATAATATAATAGAATAGCGTTGTGAGTATAGCTCTTAACCAGCAAAAATCTACCTCATCAATTTAGAAAGGTTGTCACAAAAAGTTTAGAATAAAAATACTGAGAGTATGAGTCCCAGGTTGTCTCCCAATGAGTTGCAAGGAAGGATGCTAATTTATTAATTAGGAGTTTTCAAGAGAGTTTGAGAGTTGAATAATGAGCAATTAAATAATTGTAAATTAAAGCAATAAAAACTAAGAATGATTATTAATATTCTAGATAAAAAGCCTTGACTGGGGGAATGATTAATTGGAAGTTCTATCATTGTTGGGATCTCTTAAGTGTAGTATCAAAAAGGTTGTTGTTTTCACTTAGTTAACTCTTACTAAATAAAGGAAAGTCAAGTGATTGAGCTAACTCTTATTCGCAAATCCTAGTCCTCTCCCTTGGGAAGGTCTAGCGTTAGTAAATATAGAACTAGCCAATTTAATCAGTACTTAAGCCTTCCAACTCAAGTGTCTCATTTTAATCAACCCCCATGTTAAGTAGGGAATCTACTCCATCGACATGAATATAACGCTCATAGAAATATAAGAAGAGAACATGATAAAATAGGAATTCAAAATTAATTAAAAATAAAAGTAATCCTTTGCATCAACAATCCATGAAAATAATCCAATTACC
Source organism: Arachis hypogaea (assembly GCF_003086295.3). Taxonomy (NCBI): domain Eukaryota; kingdom Viridiplantae; phylum Streptophyta; class Magnoliopsida; order Fabales; family Fabaceae; genus Arachis; species Arachis hypogaea. The sequence continues at coordinate 35,222,955 of NC_092049.1, read as the reverse complement.
ACTCTAAACAAGAATTAAGAATATAGAATAAATAAACGAGCAAGTAAGGAAACAAACTAGAATAGTGTCTTCAACGGAGGTAATGACTCTTCAGTATCCAAAGGCAAAAGTAATAAACTAGGAATGTAAAGAGATACTAGAGGAAGAGTAATTCTCTCTCTAGATTCAGATCTAAAAACCTAAAAACTATCCTAATAAGAATATGTGAATGTGTATCTCCGTCAATCCCGAGTCTCTGCTTTTTTCCTGGCTTTATTCTGTGTTTCTGGGCCGAAAACTGGGTCAAAACGTGGCCCGAAATCGCCCCCAGTATTTTCTATTAATTTTGTAGATCGCGCAGGTCACGCGTACGCGTCAGTCATGCGTGCGCGTCGTTTGGCATTTTTCCTTGTCACGCGTATGCGTCGTCCATGCGTGCGCGTCATCTTGCAGAACTCTATTCCACGCGTACGCGTCAGGCATGCGGACGCGTCGCTGCAACTTTCTCCATTCCGCGTGCTCACGTGAGCCATGCGCGCGCGTCGATGCTCGCTGGTCATCTCCTTAGTTTCTTGTGTTCCTTCCATTTTTGCAAGCTTCCTCTCCACTCTCTAAGTCATTCCTACCCTATAAAGTCTGAAACACTTAACACACGGATCACGGCATCGAATGGTATAAAGGAGAATTAAAATATACTAATTAAAGATCTCTTGGAAGCAAGTTTTCAATCATAACATAATACTAGGAAGGGATTATAAAATCATGCAAATCATATGAATAAGTGGGTGAAGACTTGATGAAAACCACTCAATTAAACACAAGATAAACCATAAAATAGTGGTTTATCACTTCCCCTCGGCTTTTTATACTACCTCTCACTTCTTCCCTGAATTTCTTCATGTCTTCAGACTCTTTGCACAGGTTTGCAAGCATAGCTTCCATTTTGGCCATTCTATCATCATCATGTGGTGATGGTTGGTTGAAATTGGGGTGTTGAGAGTGGTTATTATGAATTTGGTATGGTGACTGTGAGTAAGTGTTTTGTATGGTTTGGTATGATTTTTGGTTGGAGTGTTGGTTAGTGGAGTTGTTATACTAGTTTGGATTATGGGGTCTGTGGTCTTGGCCATGGTTTTGTTGGTTCTGCCACCCAAAGTTTAGGTGGTTCCTCCAACCAGAGTTATATGTTTTAGAATATTGATCATGAGCTTGCCTAGATGAATTTCCAAGGTAATTAGCTTCCTCCTAATTAACTCCTTCTTCTGTGTCCATCTCTCCTTGAGGCGATGGTTGAGTGTGGATAGCTGCAGCCTGATTCTTCTCTATTTACTTGGTCAATTCAGACAGTAGCTTGGTGATCATCTTATTCTGGGCCAGAATTGCATCCATATGGTTTAATTCCAAGACTCCCCTGTTGTTGCTTCTGTCTGAGGCATAGAAATACTTATTGTCAGCCACTGTATCTATAACATCAATGGCTTCTTCAATGGTCTTCTTCTTGTTAAGAGAACCTCCAAATGAGTGGTCTACAACTTTTTTTGATTCACAATTCAATCCTTCATAAAAGATATGAAGTTGCACCAACTCATTAAACATGTCAGGGGGCATTTTCTTGTCAAATCCTTGAATCTCTCCCAGGCTTCATAAATAGTCTCACCATCTTGCTGTCTGAATGTCTACACTTCAGTTCTCAGCCTGTTTACTTTTTGTGGAGGGTAGAACCTTGTTAAGAATCTATTCACTACATCCTCCCAGGTTGTCAAGCTTTCCTTGGAAAATGATTCTAGCCATTTTGATGCTTTGTCTCTCAAGGAAAATGGAAACAGTAGCAATCTTTAGGTGTCAGGATGAACACCATTAGATTTAACTATGTCACATATCCTTTGGAATTTAGTGAGATGCTCATTAGGATCCTCTTGGGAATTTCCTCCAAAAGAACAGTTGTTTTGCACAAGAGTTATGAGCTGAGGTTTCATTTCGAAATTATTAGCATGAATAGTTGGCTTTTGAATGCTGCTACTACAGTTTCCTGGGTTTGGATTGATGTAGGAACCCAGAACTCTCCTCTCTTGTCCAGCAGGGTTGGCTGCACCTCTTCTAGCATGATTTTTTACCTCTCATTCATAATGGTTTTCCATATTATCCTCCATGGTTATATCCAAGTCTTCCTCCTCTTCTTCTGCACCAACAGCCCTCTTTCCTCTTGCTTCCCTTCTTAATCTCAGGAAGGTTCTTTCCGGTTCACTATCAAAGGAGGTTGAAACCTCTCTTCTACCTGTCATACAAGGAGCACAACAAGCAGCAACTAGCAAGTGAAAGATTCACAATTAATGAAAAAGTGTGGTTAGAGCAATTGAGGCAAATAATCAAACAGTTAATGAGTTAGTGGGTTAGTTTTACTGGAAAGTAAAGAAGTAAGGTAAAATTAAAGAAAAACAACTAAAAATTGCAGAGAACAAAAATGAACAACTGAAATTAAAATTCAATTAATCAAAAGAAAAGAAAAGTGCTCAATCTAGTTATCCTCCAATTTAGTAATTGTCAATACAAAACCAATCCCCGGCAACGGCGCCATAAACTTGATTCACTCGAAAACTGTCTCTCAACAATTTCCTTCCAGCAAGTGCACCGGATTGTCGTCAAGTAAAAACTCACTGTAGAGTGAGGTCTAATCCATAGAGATTAGTAGATTGATCAATGTTAATTGGAGAATTGTGCTAGTTGAGAGAAATCAGATTTGGTTGAGAATTGCAGAATGTAAATTGGCGGAAAACTTAAATTGCAAGAAATTAAATGACAGAAATTAAATTACGGGAAATTAACTGACAGAAGCTTAAATTACAAGAAATTAAATGGGAATGGGGATTAAGCATGAAATTAAAGAAGCAGAATATAAAAGAATGGGTAGATTAGAGATGGGGATTCATTGGGTTTCAGGAGATATTGAATTCTCCGGATCAAATCATTTTCATCTCTTCCTCAATCAATACATTCATTGATCTCCTTGGTAATCTTAGGTGATTAGATCCCAATTCCTTGGCAATCTAATCTCTCTAAGCATGAACAATTGCCGAATTCCTTGATTTAAGTGCTCATGGAAAGAGATGAAGTTTGGTAACTGATTATACCACACAAATTCATAGATCAAAGTATTGGTAGGATTACATGTCACTATATCCATCCAAACCCCAATCTAATCCAATGTGAGAAAGCATTTCTAGCATGATCTCCTCATTCCTCTTCCAAGGTTCAAAGGAGATCCAATTATGAATAGCTTCTTTCCCAAGACAACTATCCAATTGGATGAAGAACGAAAGCTTTCTAGTAAAATCAAGAGAAAAGAAAGAAGAAGAAGAATGAAAACTAATCTTGATCTATTGAATTACAATAGAGCTCCCTAACCTAATGAAAGGGGTTTAGTTGTTCATAGCTCTCAAAATGGAAAATAGAATTGAAGGATACATTGCAGAATTCAAAGAATTACAGAAAAGTAAAATGACCCGAAAAGTAAAAGTGAAGTAAAAGTCCTCCCTAACTTAAATTCTAAGATATTTATACACTTCCTTCCATTGATCTTCAATCTCTGAATTGGGCTTTTGACCTTGATGGAATTGGGTTGGAATGGCTTCCAATTGGTTTCCCTTGCTGTTGAGAAGAGATCTGTTTGAATTGCAAGTTCTGGTGCTTCAAATTGGAGTCAACGTTTGAGGGCCAACGCTGACTCAAATGCCTTTCAAAAAAACCAGCCGAATTTGCTATCATTGGCGTTTGACTCAATGTTGGAGGGCCAACGTTCTGCTTATCCACGCGTACGCGTGCACCATGCGTACGCGTGAACTCTGTGATTTTGCTTATTCACGCGTGCGCGTACACCACGCTTACGTGTGGAGGCTGTGATTTTGCTTAGTCACGCGCACGCGTACACCACGCTTACGCGTGCATTGCCATTTTTCCCATCCACGCGTACGCGTCACTGACCCGTGCACGTCGATTCAAGTTTTTCAATTCCAAATTTTGGGCTTCTCATTGCGGACGTTGGAGGCAGCGTTTAAGGAAATGTTGGACCTCCAACGTTCGTTAGGTGATGCGTACGCGTGACCCACGCGTACGTGGATGGTCAATTTTGCCATTCCATGCGTGCGCGTGACTCACACTTGCGCGTGGATATAGAAATTTCGCTCTTTCATGTGTACGCGTCATAGATGCATACGCGTCGCTCAAAAATCATCCAGCTCCAGAATTGAACATTTTATCACAACATTAGGGGTAACGTTGGCTTGCCAACGTCCCCTCAAACGTGAGCACCAGCAAATCATGCAGAGACCTGCTCTGCCTCCCTTCCAACGTTTGAGGCAATGTTGGTAGTCTAATTTGGCCACCAACGTTGCTTCTTCTTCATCTTTTCATGCTCCTTCTTCAACTTTCTTCCATGCCTTCCTTCACCTGTCATCAACCAATACATGCATGAAATCCTTGCTAAAGTCATGAGAATTCTCATCATTCTTAGCATACAAGTAATTAAATCATAATTCTCATGAAATTGTATCAAATTAACTATGGTTGGATGAATCCAAGAATTCATGAATTTCTACCCCAATTGCTTACTTATAACTCAAAAAAGTGCATAAAACCTATTAAAAACAAAGAAAAAGGCTAGTGAAACTAGCCTAAGATTCCCTGGCATCACAAGGATAAAAAGTCCAGGGAAAAAGAAGACCAACCTACTGAGAAACCTAGAAAGTACCACAACTACACCCCTCTTCGGATGTCCCTTGTGGATATTTACCGAGAGATATGCAACACTGAGAAGATCCCACCCCCTCGCCCGATTAAATACAAGAGAGAAGGAAGTCAGACAGAGTATTGCGAATATCACCAAATCTATGGATATCCTACCAACGAGTGCTATGACCTGAAGAATGTCATAGAAAAATTAGCACGAGAAGGGCGACTAGATCAGTTCTTAGCCAATAGAACGGATGAACTGAAAAAGAGAAGAAGGGACGAAGAGGGCGAACGAGCTGAACGTCCCCCTCACACCTCGGAGAGACATATTCACATGATTAACGGAGGATTCGTAGGAGGAGGGATCTCTAAGTCATCCCGCAAAAAAACATCTTAAAGAGGTTTACCATGTCGAAGAAGGGGACAGGTCGCCCGACCTCCCCACTATTACCTTCACTCAAGAAGACGCCGCAGGCATCATCCCGGGCCATGATGGCCCCGTGGTCGTCACTATCATACTTGCCAATGCCAATCTCCATCGAACATTGGTAGACCAAGGAAGCTCTGCGGATATACTATTCAAATCTGCCTTTGACAAGCTTGGCCTACAAGAAAAAGAGCTCAGAGCATATCCTAATAGCCTATTCGGTCTTGGAGACACCCCAATTCAGCTACTCGGTTACATCGTACTGCACACAACCTTCAGAAAAGGAACACGGTCTAGAACGCTAAGTATAGACTACATTGTAATCGACGTGAGCTCCGCATACAACGCCCTCATAGGTCGGACAACGCTGAATCAGCTCGCCGCAGTGGTCTCCACTCCGCACCTATGCATGAAGTTTCCAACACCAGAAGGGATCGGCACCGTAAAGGGGGACCAAAAACTCGCGCAACGCTGTTACAACGAAGTCTGAACCTCAAAGGTATCCCCAGAGGAAAAGAAACCAACACTATTGAACTCGGGGGAACCCGAACTCGCGAAGAACTTCATCCTCAACCAGAAGGTGAGACCGAAGAAGTTCAGATCGGAGATACCCAGGACAAAACAACAAACATAGGGGCGAAACTAAAAGGAAACCTAAAAGAGCTGCTTATAAAGTTCCTTAAAGACAACTCCGACTTCTTCACTTGGAAGGCTGTAGATATGCCCAGCATAGATCCCGGACCAATGTGCTACAAACTGGCAGTATACCCCGGATCTCAGCCAGTACAACAGAAGAGCAGGAAGCTCGGGCCAGAGAGATCGCAAGCCGTGGAAGAACAGGTATAGGCCTTACAAGAGGCAGGGTTCATAAGGGAGGTCAAGTACCCGTTATGGCTGGCCAATGTCGTACTGGTCAAAAAGTCAAATGAAAAATCGTGGATGTGCACTGATTATACCGACCTCAACAAAGCCTGCCCAAAAGACCCCTACTCACTCCCAAATATAGACACCCTACTCACCAGTATCTTTCCTTCATGGACGCTTACTCGGGGTACAATCAAATTCCGATGTATCAACCCGACCAAGAGAATACCTCGTTCCTAACCCCAAGAGCAAACTACTGCTACGTAGTAATGCCATTCGGACTTAAAAACGCAGAGGCTACATACCAGAGGTTGATGAACAAAGTTTTTGCCAACCACATCGGAAAGCTGATGGAGGTCTACGTGGATGACTTGTTGGTAAAGACACAAAGAGAAGAAGCGCTATTACCCGTCCTAGCCGAAGTGTTTGACACCATAAGAAAGTACGAGATGAGACTAAATCCCGCAAAATGCACTTTCGCGGTAGAAGCTGGCAAATTCTTGGGCTTCATGCTCACCCAGAGAGGAATTGAAGCAAACTCAGATAAATGCCAGGCCATACTCAGCATGAAAAGCCTGACCTGTGTCAAAGAGGTACATCAGCTAAATGGAAGATTAGCGGCCCTGTCTAGATTCCTAGTCGGGTCGGCCTTGAAATTTCTTCCTTTCTACGCAACACTAAGGAAAGGAAAGAGGTTTGAATGGACTCCAGAACGTGAGCAAGCCTTCCAAGACTTCAAGACATTCCTAGGACTGCCGCCTATCCTAACCTGACCTCGGCAAGAAGAAGAACTAATCCTGTACCTCACCCTAGAAAGTCGGGTGATAGCCTCAGCCCTAGTCCAAGAAGACGAGAATGGCCAACAACCCATTTACTTCATTAGTAAGGCTTTACAAGGGGCTGAACTTAACTACCAAGAGATAGAGAAGTTTGCCTACGCGCTCATACTTACCTCCCGGCAACTTCGACCATATTTTCAGGCCCACACAATCAGAATACGGACAAACCAACCCATAAAAGGTATCCTACAGAAAACCGACCTAACTGAAATAATTCTACAATGGGCAGTTGAGTTGTCCGAATTTGACCTTAAGTATGAAGCTCGGACAGCCATCAAGTCTCAATACCTGGCCGACTTCGTCGCAGAATACACCGACACCCCAGGCCCCCCAACTAACTGGAACCTTTATGTCGAAGGCTCATCAACAAAGCCAGGAGTGGAGCAGGTGTCATCTTAGAAAGTAATCAGGGAACCCAGCTTGAACTCTCCTTAATGTTCGAGTTCCCCGCTTCAAATAACCAAGCCGAATACGAAGTCCTAGTGGCTGGTTTGAAGCTAGCTAAGGAAGTCAGAGCTCAAAGGTTCACCATATTCAGTGACTCACAAATAGTCACCTCGCAAATAGAAGAGAGCTATCAGGCCAAGGATCCCACCATGAAGAAATACCTGGACAAGACCAGAGAACAGCTCGGAAAATTCATGAGATACGAGATCCGACATATACCTCGGGAACAAAATGCTCGAGCTAATGCACTTTCAAAACTAGCCAACACCAAACCAGGGGGCAATAACAGAAGCTTTATCCAAGAGACACTACAAAATCCATCAACCTCGGAGGAAGAGAAGATCCTAACCATATCAGGGCAGGAATCAACTACCTAAAGTCCGAAACACTCCCAGCAGATAAAAAGGAGGCAAAAATGCTAGTACGAGAAGCACAGTACTACACCATAGTTGATGACATCCTATATAGGAGAGGGATCTCAACACCCCTCCTCAAATGTGTCCCGACCTCCGCTACAAGGGAGGTCCTGGAAGAAGTTCACGGTGGCATATGCGGCAACCACCTCGGGGTGTGAGCTCTTTCCAAAAAAGTACTCCGAGTTAGTTTCTACTGGCCGACCTTACAAAGGAAAGCAACAGAGTTCGTCAAGACATGCCCCCAATGCCAGAAGCACGCCAACTTCCATAGAGCACCACCTGAAGAACTCATCTGTGTCACTTCACCCTGGCCATCACAAAGTGGGGACTCGACCTCCTCAGACCATTCCCCCAGGGATCAGGACAAGTTAAATCCTCATTGTAGGAATAGACTACTTCACAAAATAGATTGAGCAGAGCCATTAGCCGCTGCCACCTCCCAAAGAAGTAGGAAGTTTCTATATAGAAATATTGTCATAAGGTTTGGAGTCCCATGCTCCATCCACAGACAATGGCACTCAGTTCACCGACACAGGCTTCCGGAACTTGGTAGCTGATCTGAAAATCAAGCACCAATTCACCTCCGTAGAATACCCACAAGCCAACGGACAGGTGGAAGCCGCCAATAAAATCATATTGGCCGGGTTAAAACGGAGACTACAGGACACAAAAGGAGCTTGGGCTGAAAAGCTCCCGCAAGTCCTATGGGCATACCGGACTATGCCACACTCCACCACCGGGGAATCACCTTTCCGACTTGCTTACGGGATGGAGGCAATGATCCCCATAGAGGTGGAAGAAAGGGGATCTTCTACAACGAAGATACCAACTCCTAAGCACAAAGGGAAGAGCTTGACCTACTTCCAGAAGTCTAAGAAAAAGTTCGGATTAGAGAGGAAGCACTAAAGTGTCGAATGGCTTTAAGGTATAATCAGAAGGTAATCCAGCGAAACTTCACCCACAACGATCTCATCTTAATCTGAAATGATATCGGAGCAGGTCGATCAGGAGAAGGCAAGCTAGCAGCCAACTAGAAGGGGCCGTACCGAGTTACAGAAGTACTAGGAAAAGGTTACTATAGAGTGGCCGACCTCCAAGGGCGAGAGCTACCAAGGTCATGGCACGCCTGTAACCTAGGAAGGTACTGTAGCTAATAAAAAAATCTCAGGCCTAGGCGCACTCTTTTTCCTAGAAGGTTTTTTAATGAGGCGCCAGGCCAAAATCTAAAAGCTACCTGACTAAAAGGGTAAACACTTTGGTGGACGAAATTGTGATCTCAACGGCGCCAAAAACTTGGTGCGCACGATTATAATCTCAACTCCTTTTCACAACTCCGCACAACTAACCAGCAAGTGCACTGGGTCGTCCAAGTAATAAACCTTACGTGAGTAAGGGTCGATCCCACGGAGATTGTCGGCTTGAAACAAGCTACGGTCATCTTGTAAATCTCAGTCAGGCATATTTCAAATGGTTATGAGATTGTGATGATTAAAATATAAATAAAATATAAAATAAGAAAGAAATACTTATGTAATTCACTGGTGGGATTTTAGATAAGCGTATGGAGATGCTTGTTGCTTCTGAATCTCTGCTTTCCTACTGTCTTCATTCAATCATTCATACTCCTTTCCATGGCAAGCTGTATGTTGGGGGATCACCGTTGTCAATGGTACTGTCCGTCCTCTCAGTGAAAATGGTCTAAATGCGCTGTCACCGCACGGCTAATCATCTGTCGGTTCTCACTCATGTTGGAATAGGATCCATTGATCCTTTTGCGTCTGTCACGATGCCCAACACTCGCGAGTTTGAAGCTCGTCACAGTCATCCCATCCCAGATCCTACTCGGAATACCACAGACAAGGTTTAGCCTTTTTGGATCTTAAGAATACTGCCAATTGATTCTAGCTTATACCAGGAAGACTCCGATCTTTTGGAATGGAGACTAAGAGATACACACTCAAGCTATTGCAGATAGAACAGAAGTGGTTGTCAAGCACGCGTTCATAGGTGAGAATGATGATGAGTGTCACGGATCATCACATTCATCAGGTTGAAGTGCGAGTGAATATCTTGGAATAAGAATATGCTTGAATTGAATAGAAAAATAATAGTACTTTGCAATAATTCATGAAGAACAGCAGAGCTCCACACCTTAATCTATAGGGTGTAGAAACTCCACCATTGAAAATACATAAGTAATGAAGGTCCAGGCATGGCCGAATGGCCAGCCTTCAAACATGTACAATATGATCTATGATAGCATAGAACTGATCAAAGATATAAATTAAATCACTAAAAGTAGTTTTTATACTAAACTAGTAGCTAGGCTTACAAAAAATAAGTAACTAAGTGCAAATAGTGCAAAAATCCACTTTCGGGACCCACTTGGTATGTGCTTGGGCTGAGCATTGAAGCTTTCATGTGTAGAGACTCTTCTTGGAATTAAACGCCAGCTTTGGTGCCAGTTTGGGCGTTTAACTCCAGCTTTTATGCTAGTTCTGGCGTTTAACGCCAGAATAGGGTAGAAAGTGGGCGTTCAAACGCCAGTTTGCGTTTTCAAAACTCGGGCAAAGTATGGACTATTATATATTGCTAGAAATCCCAGGATGTCTACTTTCCAATGCAATTGAGAGCTTGCCAATTGGGTTTTTGTAGCTCCAGAAAATCCATTTCGAGTGTAGAGAGGTCAGAATCCAACAGCATCTGCAGTCCTTTTTCAGCCTCTGAATCAGATTTTTGCTCAGGTCCCTCAATTTCAGCCAGAAATACCTGTAATCACAGACACACAAACTCATAGTAAAGTCTAGAAATGTTTTTTTATTTAAAAACTAATAAAAATATACTAAAAAGTAGCTAAATCATACTAAAAACTACCTAAAAATAATGCCAAAAAGCGTATAAATTATCCGCTCATCACAACACCAAACTTAAATTGTTGCTTGTCCCCAAGCAACTGAAAATCAAATAGGATAAAAAGAAGAGAATATACTATAAATTCTAAAATATCAATGAAACTTAGCTCCAATTAGATGAGCGGGACTAGTAGCTTTTTGCCTTTGAACAGTTTTGGCATCTCACTTTATCCTTTGAAGTTCAGAATGATTGGCATCTATAGGAACTCAGAATTTAGATAGTGTTATTGATTCTCCTAGTTCAGTATGTTGATTCTTGAATACAGCTACTTTATGAGTCTTGGCCGTGGCCCTAAGTACTTTGTTTTCCAGTATTACCACCGGATACATAAATGCCACAGGCACATAGCTGGGTGAACCTTTTCAAATTGTGACTCAGCTTTGCTAGAGTCCCCAATTAGAGGTGTCCAGGGTTCTTAAGCACACTCTTTTTTTGCTTTGGATCACGACTTTAACCGCTCAGTCTCAAGCTTTTCACTTGACACCTTCACGCCATAAGCACATGGTTAGGGACAGCTTGGTTTAGCCGCTTAGGCCAGGATTTTATTCCTTGGGGCCCTCCTATCCATTAATGCTCAAAGCCTTGGATCCTTTTTACCCTTGCCTTTTAGTTTAAAGGGATACTGGCTTTTTGCTCTTGCCTTTTGGTTTAAAGAGCTCTTGGCTTTTTCTGCTTGCTTTTTCTTTTTCTTTCTTTTTTTTTCGCCATTCTTTTTTGCAAGCCTTGTTTTTCACTACTTTTTCTTGCTTCAATAATCAATATTATAATTTTTCAGATTATCAATAACAATTCTCCTTTTTCATTATTCTTTCAAGAGCCAACAATTTTAACATTCATAAACTTCACTATAAAAAATATGCATTGTTCAAGCATTCATTCAGAAAGCAGAAAGTATTGTCACCACATCAAAATAATTAAACTAATCTCAAGGATGAATTCAAAATTCATGTACTTCTTGTTCTTTTGCATTAAGAACATTTTTTTATTTAAGAAAGGTGATGGATTCATAGGACATTCATAGCTTTAAGGCATAGACTCTAGACACTAATGATCATGTAATAAAGACACAAACATAAAGCATAGAGAACGAAAACAGAGAAAAAAATAAATAGACAAGGAGATTAAGAAACGGGTCCACCTTAGTGAGGGTGGCGTCTTCTTCCTTTTGAAGAACCAATGGTGTTCTTGAGCTCCTCAATGTCTCTTCCTTGCCTTTGTTGCTCCTCCCTCATAGCTCTTTGATCTTTTCTAATCTCATGGAGAATGATGGAGTGCTCTTGGTGCTCCACCCTTAGTTGTCCTATGTTGGAACTTAATTCTCCTAGGGAGGTGTTAATTTGCTCCCAATAATTTTGTGGAGGAAAGTGCATCCCTTGAGGCATCTCAGGGATTTCATGATGAGGAATTTCCTCATGCTCTTGTTGAGGAATTCCCTTGATACTATGGATCATGATGGCCCGATCCACAGTTACTTTGGATCGGTTGCTAGTAGGAATGATAGAGCGTTGGATGAACTCCAACCATCCTCTAGCCATAGGCTTAAGGTCCGATCTTCTCAATTGAACCGGTTTTCCTCTTGAGACTCTTTTCCATTGAGCTCCTTCCACACATATGTCTATGAGGACTTGGTCCAACCTTTGATCAAAGTTGACCCTTCTGGTGTAGGGGCGTGCGTTTTCTTGCATCATTGGCAAGTTGAACGCCAACCATACATTTTTCGGACTGAAATCTAAGTATTTCCCCTGAACCATTGTAAGCCAATTCTTTGGATTCGGGTTCATACTTTGATCATGGTTCCTAGTGATCCATGCGTTTGCATAGAACTCTTGAACCATTAAGATTCTGACTTGTTGAATAGGATTGGAGAGAACTTCCCCTCCTCTTCTTCTAATCTCATGTCGGATCTCCGGATACTCACTCCTTTTGAGCTTGAAAGGGACCTCAGGGATCACCTTCTTCTTGGCCACAACATCATAGAAGTGGTCTTGATGGACCTTTGAGATGAATCTCTCCATCTCCCATGACTCGGAGGTGGAAGCTTTTGCCTTCCCTTTCCTCTTTCTAGAGGTTTCTCCGACCTTAGGTGCCATAAATGGTTATGGAAAAACAAAAAGCAATGCTTTTACCACACCAAAATTAAAGTGTTTACTCGTCCTCGAGCAAAGAAGAAAGAATGAAGGAGAAGAACAAGAAAATGGAGGAGATGAAGGGATAGGGTGAATTTGGCCAAGGGGGTATAAGGTATTTGTGATGTGTGAAATTGAAGGAGAGATGAGGGGTATATATAGGAGTGGAGGGAGGCTTGGTTCGTGTATTTGAGGTTGGGTTTGAGAGGGAAAAATAGTTTTGAATTTGAAGGTAGGCGGTGTTTTGGGAAAAAGTGAATGAGGTGATTGGTGACGGGTATTTGGGAAGAGATATGGAGGTGATTGATGAAGGGTATTTGGGGAAGAGTGTTATGAAAAGGTGTGAAGAAGAGAGAGTGAGTTGAGGTTGGTGGGGATCCTGTGGGGTCCACAGATCCTGAGGGGTCAAGGACTTAACATCCCTACTCCATTTAGGCGTGCAAAACGCCCTTAGAGTGCGCTTCTGGCGTTAAACGCCAGGTTGCTGCTTGTTTCTGGCGTTTAACGCTAGCTTTTCTCCCTTTTTTGGCGTTTAATGCCAACTTGGTGCCCTATTCTGGCGTTAAACGCCAGTCTGGTGCCTATTTCTGGCGTTTAACACCCAGAGTGGTGCCAGACTGGGCGTTTAACGCCTATTCTGCTACTCTTACTGGCGTTTAAACGCCAGTAAGCTCTTCCTCCAGGGTGAGCTATTTTTAATACTGTTTTTCATTCTGTTTTTGATTTTTCAGTTGTTTTTGTGACTTCACATGATCATCAACCTACAGAAAACATAAAATAATAATGGAAAATAAATAGATATAATTAAATAACATTGGATTGCCTCCCAATAAGTGCTTCTTTAATGTCAATAGCTTGACAGTGAGCTCTCATGGAGCCTCACAAATAATCAGAGCAGGGTTGGGGCCTCTCAACACCAAACTTAGAGTTTGGTTGTGGCCTCCCTACACCAAACTTAGAGTTTGAATGTGGGGGTTTTGTTTGACTCTGTATTGAGAGAAGCTTTTCATGCTTCCTCTCCATGGTTACAGAAGGAGAACCTTGAGTTTTGAATACAAGGTAGTCCTCATTCAACTTAAGGACCAACTCTCCTCTATCAACATCACTCACAGCTTTTACTGTGGCTAGGAAGGGTCTACCAAGAATGATGGATTCATGCTCATCCTTCCCAGTGTCTAGGATTATAAAATCAGCAGGGATGTAAAGGCCTTCAACCTTCACTAGCACGTCCTCTACTAGTCCTAAGCCTGTTTCATTGATTTATCTGCCATCTCTAGTGAGATTCGTGCAGCTTGTACCTCAAAGATTCCCAGTTTCTCCATTACAGAGAGTGGCATGAGGTTTATCCCTGACCTCAGGTCACACAGAGCCTTTTCAAAGGCCATGGTGCCTATGGTACAAGGTATGAAAAATTTTCCAGGATCCGGTTTCTTCTGAGGTAATGTCTGCCTCATTAATGCATTCAGTTCATTGGTGAACAAGGGAGGTTCATCCTCCCAAGTCTCATTACCAAATAACTTGGTATTCAGCTTCATGATTGCTCCTAGATACTTAGTAACTTGATCTTCAGTGATGTCTTCATCCTCTTCAGAGGAAGAATATTCATCAGAGCTCATAAATGGCAGAAGGAAGTTCAATGGAATCTCTATGGTCTCTGTATGAGCCTTAGATTCCTTTAGTTCCTCAAAGGGAAACTCCTTTATGTCCAGAGGACGTCCCATGAGGCTTTTCTCACTGGGACTCATGTCCTCCTCACTCTCTCCAGGTTTGGCCATGTTGGTCATGGTTATGGCCTTGCACTCTCTCTTGGGATTTTCTTCTATATTGCTTGGGAGAGTACTGGGAGGAATTTCAGTAATCTTCTTACTCAGCTGACCCACCTGTGCCTCCAAATTTCTAATGGAGGACTTTATTTCATTCATGAAACTTAGTGTGGTCTTGGATAGATCAGAGACTATGGTTGCCAGGCCAGAATGGCTCTGTTCAGAATTCTCTGTCTGTTGCTAAGAAGATGATGGAAAAGGCTTGCTATTGCTAAACCTATTTCTTCCACCATTATTATTGAATCCTTGTTGAGGCTTCTGTTGGTCCTTCCATGAGAAATTTGGATGATTTCTCCATGAAGGATTATAGGTGTTTCCATAGGGTTCTCCCATGTAATTCACATATGCCATTGCAGGGTTCTCAGGATCATAAGCTTCTTCTTCAGAAGATGCTTCTTTAGTACTGTTGGATGCAGCTTGCAATACATTCAGACTCTGAGAAATCATATTGACTTGCTGAGTCAATATTTTGTTCTGAGCCAATATGGTATTCAGAGTATCAATTTCAAGAACTCCCTTCTTCTGAGGCGTCCCATTGTTCACAGGATTTCTCTCAGAGGTGTACATGAACTGGTTATTTGCAACCATTTCAATGAGTTCCTGAGCTTCTGCAGGGGTTTTCAGATGAAGAGATCCTCCTGTAGAATGGTCCAATGACATTTTTGACAACTCAGACAGACCATCATAGAATATAGATATGATGCTCCATTCTGGAAGCATGTCAGTAGGACACCTTTTGATCAATTGCTTATATCTTTCCCAAGCTTCATAGAGGGACTCACCTTCCTTCTGTCTGAAGGTTTGGATTTCCACTCTAAGCTTGCTCATCTTTTGCGGTGGAAAAAATTTGGCCAGGAAAGCTCTGACCAGCTTTTTCCAAGAGTTCAGGCTTTCCTTAGGTTGTGAATCCAACCATGTTCTAGCTCTGTCTCTTACAGAAAAAGGAAAAAGCATAAGCCTGTAGACCTCGGGATCAACTCCATTGGTCTTGATAGTGTCACAGATTTGCAAGAATTCAGCTAAAAATTGATGAGGATCTTCCAATGGAAGTCCATGAAATTTGCAATTTTGTTGCATTAGAGAAACTAATTGAGGCTTAAGCTCAAAGTTGTTTGCTCCAATGGCAGAAATTGAGATGCTTCTTCCGTAGAAGTTAGAAGAGGGTGCAATAAAGTCACCAAGCATCTTCCTTGCATCTCTACCATTGTTATTGGGTTCGGCCATGTCTCCTTCTTTTTCGAAAATTTCTGTTAGGTCCTCTCCAGAGGGTTGTGCTTTAGCTTCTCTTAGTTTCCTCTTAAGAGTCCTTTCAGGTTCAGGATCAGCTTCAATAAGAATGTCTTTATCCCTGTTCCTACTCATATGAAAAAGAAGAGAACAGAAAAGAAGAGGAATCATCTATGTCACAGTATAGAGATTCCTTTATGTGAGTAGAAGAAGAGAAGAATAGAAGAAGGAGAAGAGAAAAATTCGAACACAGAGAAGAAGAGGGGGTTCGAATTTTGAGTGGAAGAGGAGTGTTAGTAGATAAATAAATAAATAGAGAGATGAAAGAGGGAGATTAAATTTGAATTTAAATTAAAATAAAAGGAAAATATTTTTTTGTTTTTATTTTAATTATTGGTTAGTATTTGAAAATTAAAAAGAGAATTAAAATAAATTTGAAAAAGATAAGAAATAGTAATTAATTTATTTAGTTTCAAATTTTAGAGAAAATATATGATTGAAATAGAAAACTTTTAAAATCAAACAAAAAGTCAAGTAGTTAATTGAAAAAGATTCGAAAATCAAATTTGAAAAGATAGGAAGTTAGAAAAGATTTTGAAAATTGATTTTTGAAAAAGATATGATTGAAAATCATTTTGAAAAAGATTTGAAAAAGAAATTTAAAAAGATTTGATTTTTAAAATTAAAGTTAATTACTTTACTAACAAGAAACAAAAAGATATGATTCTAAAATTTAAAGATTGAACCTTTCCTACTAGGCAAGTAACAAACTTAAAATTTTTGAATCAATCACATTAATTGTTAGCATTAATCTCGAAAATATGAAATAAAAATAAGAAAAAGATTTTGAAAATCAATTTTTAAAAGTTTTTGAAAATATCTATAGAAAATGAAAAAGATTTGATTTTTGAAAAAGTTTTGAAAAGATAGGATTTTTTAAATTGAAAATTTGACTTGACTCATAAGAAACAACTAGATTTTTTAAAACTTTTGACTAAATCAAACCAAATTTTCGAAAATTATGAGCAAAATAAGGAAAAGATATTTTTTTTATTTTTGATTTTTTTTAATGAGGAGAGAGAAAACATAAAATAATGCAAAACATGAAAATTCAAGATCAAAACACATGATGCATGCAAGAACACTTTGAATGTCAAGATGAACACCAAGAACACTTTGAATATGAAGATGAACACCAAGAACTTATTTTTGAAAATTTTTAAGAAAAGGCACACATGCAAGACACCAAACTTAGAGATTTTCAATGTTTAGACACTAACAAATTGAAAATGCATATGAAAAATAAGAAAAGACACAAAACATGAAAATGCAAAGATCAAACAAAGAAGATCATCAAGAACAACTTGAAGATTCTGAAGAACACCATGCATGAGTTTTCAAAAATTTTAATGAAAATTAAAAATATGCAATTGACACCAAACTTAAAATTTGACACTCTACTCAAAGATGAAACACAAAATTTTTTGGTTTTTATGATTTTATAAAAAAATTTTTTGTATTTTTTTTCAAAAATTATTTGGAAAAGGAAAAAAAATAAGGAATTCAAAATTCTTAATGAGAATTCCAGGAATCATGCAATGTTAATCCAAAGCTCCAGTCCAGGAATTAGACATGGCATACTAGCCAGCCAAGCTTTTAGTGAAAGCTTCGGTCCAAAACACTAGACATGGCCAACGGCTAGCCAAGCTTCAGCAGAACATTACATACAACAGCAAGATTGATAGAAATCAACAAGCTCTTGTGATGATAAGTTGAAACTTCGGTCCAAAAGATTAGACATGGCTTCACAGCCAGCCAGACTTCAACAGATCATCATGAGACTCTAGAATTCTTTTTTAAAAATTCTGAAGTCATAGAATAATTTATTTATATTTTTTTAGAAAATTTTTTGAAAATAAAAATAATAAAAACAAAAAGCTTAAAATTAAAATAAATTACCTAATTTGAGCAACAAGATAAACCGTCAGTTGTCCAAACTCGAACAATCCCCGGCAACGGCGCCAAAAACTTGGTGCACGAAATTATGATCTCAACGGCGCCAAAAACTTGGTGCGCATGATTGTAATCTCAACTCCTTTTCACAACTCCGCACAACTAACCAGCAAGTGCACTGGGTCGTCCAAGTAATAAACCTTACGTGAGTAAGGGTCGATCCCACGGAGATTGTCGGCTTGAAGCAAGCTATGGTCATCTTATAAATCTCAGTCAGGCAGATTTCAAATGGTTATGAGATTATGATGATTAAAATATAAATAAAATATAAAATAAGATAGAAATACTTATGTACTTCATTGGTGGGATTTCAGATAAGCGTATGGAGATGCTTGTTGCTTCTGAATCTTTGCTTTCCTACTGTCTTCATTCAATCATTCGTACTCCTTTCCATGGCAAGCTGTATGTTGGGGGATCACCATTGTCAATGGCTACCGTCTGTCTTCTCAGTGAAAATGGTCCAAATGCGCTGTCACCGCACGGCTAATCATTTGTCAGTTCTCACTCATGTTGGAATAGGATCCATTGATCCTTTTGCGTCTGTCACTACGCCCAACACTCGTGAGTTTGAAGCTTGTCACAGTCATCCCATCCCAGATCCTACTCGGAATACCACAGACAAGGTTTATACTTTTCGGATCTCAAGAATACTGCCAATTGATTCTAGCTTATACCACGAAGACTCCGATCTTTCGGAATAGAGACTAAGAGATACACACTCAAGCTATTGCAGATAGAACAGAAGTGGTTGTCAGGCATGCGTTCATAGGTGAGAATGATGATGAGTGTCACGGATCATCACATTCATCAGGTTGAAGTGCGAGTGAATATCTTGGAATAAGAATAAGCTTGAATTGAATAGAAAAACAATAGTACTTTTCATTAATTCATGAAGAATAGCATAGCTCCACACCTTAATCTATGGGGTGTAGAAACTCCACCGTTGAAAATACATAAGTAATGAAGGTCCAGGCATGGCCGAATGGCCAGCCTCTAAACGTGTACAATATGGTCTATGATAGCATAGAACTGATCAAAGATATAAAATAAATCACTAAAAGTAGTTTTTATACTAAACTAGTAGTTAGGGTTACAGAAAATAAGTAACTAAGTGCAAATAGTGCAAAAATCCACTTCCGGGGCCCACTTAGTGTGTGCTTGGGCTGAGCATTGAAGCTTTCATGTGTAGAGACTCTTCTTAGAGTTAAACGCCAGCTTTGGTACCAGTTTGGGGATTTAAATCCAGTTTTTATGCCAGTTCTGGCGTTTAACGCCAGAATAGGGTAGAAAGTGGGCATTCAAACGCCAGTTTGAGTTATCAAAACTCGAGTAACGTATGGACTATTATATATTGCTAGAAAGCCCAGGATGTCTACTTTCCAACAAAATTGAGAGCGCGCCAATTGGGTTTCTGTAGCTCCAGACACTACAAGAAAAAAGGCCTATGGCCACGCTTTTTTCTTGCCACGCTTCAAAAGCGTGGCCAAAAGTGGTCAATGGCCACGCTTTTATGAGGGTGGCAATAGATTAGAGATTTTGCCACTTTTTTTATTGCCACGCTTCAAAAGCGTGGCGAAAAGTATCAACGGCCACGCTTTTGTATGGGTGGCAATTGGTTAGAGAAACGGCCACGCTTTTTTTTGCCACGCTTCAAAAGCGTGGCCATAGAGAGAAACAAGGACGTTTTAAAAGCGTGGCCAAAAGGTTCTTTTATGCCACGCTTCAAAAGCGTGGCCGTAGAGCAAAACAATGACGTTTTAAAAGCGTGGCGAGAGGGGCTCCAACCCATTGACCCTAACCCGGCCCCTGACCCGGCTCCCAACCCGGCACCAACCCGGTCCCCAACCCAAAGACACTAACCCTAATCACTCGAAACCCTAAGCCTGAAGAGCGCCTCCCATTAGCCTTAGCCCTTCACCCTTCACCCTTCGTACTTCGCCGTGAACCCTTCGCCCTTCGCCCTTCACCCTTCGCCCTTCGCCCTTCGCCCTTCGCCCTTAGCCTTCGTCACTCGAAACCCTTCACTCTTGGTTCTGAAGCTCCTTCGTTTCTTTCTCCCTTTCTCCCTCCGTTTCTTTCATTCACAGAAACTCAGCCAAAAAAACCTTAGCACTGTAAGCCTACACCACCGCCGCCGCAAGGAGTGGCATACTGCTGCCGTCCGTCCGTCTATCTAGCTTCCCTCGTGCTCCAAGTCTTCAACCCCCGTTCGCTGTCACCGATCGCAGCTGCTTCCTTGAGCTCGACGTCCGTCGTCTTTGTCTGCTCAGCCGCACTTCCGCCGCGGTTGGTTACCGTTAACGTTCGCGTCTTCGTTCAGCCGTCGTCTTCGTTCGCGTTCTTCATCATTCAAGTTTGCTCGGCGTTCACCGTTCGCGTTCACTCGCCGTTCACCGTTCGCGTTCGCGTTCGTCTGGAAGCCACGTTGCCCTGCTTCAAACTCTGCGACCAACCCGTGCGCTCCACCTAGCTGTCGAACTGCTCTCTTTTGTCGCCGCCATGAGTTCCCTAAATCCACCACCAGACAATACACTCACACAACACCAATACTCTGCTTGAAACTCTGCAACTTCTTATTTCTATTACAATAAGTAACTATTTAATTTGGCAGTGGTTTGGATCTTTTTCATAGACTGAATTAAAGTATACAATATTATGTTCTCTTGTTATCACATTGATACTAAGCTTTGAATTCTCTTATTTCGTTTCAAGTTTACCGCACTCAACATGTTTGATGAAATGCTTTAACCATATTTCGGGTTGGTTTTATGAATAATCTTGATACTAGTATCTAGTAAACTAATTTTATGAAACTATCCTTATTTAGTTATACTAAATTACCACTTATTTATGTTTTCCACTCTATTGTTCAGCATAATTAGTTTAAAGATATAATTGGTCAAAAATAATTAATATTTTCTTGATATTTAAATGTGACAGGTAATTTTAAACATGAAAAAGAACTTCTAAAATGGCAGATACAAAAGAAATTGAAGGGTAACTTTTCTGGTGGAAATTGGGTTATGCTGGACTAGTATTTCGTTTTCCCCCCTTTGATTAGTTCTTTTGGGATTTTGATAACTTGTGAAGGGTTATTTTAACTTACAAGTTTGTTATTTTGAAATACGCAAGCATTCACAGGTGACGGTAGAAATACTGAAACAAATTTTTTGTTCCTCATAGATAATTTGCTTATCTTGAACATTTTATGAAATCATGGAGATGTCTGATGGAAAGACTGTAAAACTGTTTCAATGTATGGTTTATGCAAAGAAAATCACCTTGCTTTTGTTTATTATCTAACTTTTGCCTCTTACTATTTTGTTATAAACCTTTTCCCTGTTTCAGAGACGCCCGGAACAACAGAGTTGCTCTGTTTGACGGCATTGAGGAGGGAGGCATCCGAGCATCATCACTTTACTCCTCCTATAATGAAATTGATGAACAAGATAACGAGCGAGCAATGGGTGGATTGTAAGATAGAGTCAGTTTGTTAAAAAGAGTAAGTTTAATTTTTCTTGTAAAATAATCTAGACCTAAGTTTGTTCTTCCTGTATATTATACTTGAAGAACGCTGTGAATTATGATCATTTCCTCATTTATTTCTTTTCAGCTGTTGGTAACCTTCTCATTATTTTGATGTGTTAACGTGTTGTTGATGTGATTGTAACAGATCTCAAGTGATATACACGAGGAGGTGGATAGTCATAACCGGATGCTGGACCGCATGGTTTGCATATAACTATAAAAAATATTTACCATTTGCACTGCTACTTTTTTGTTCTTCTTTGATAAAATGTTGGTATTTGTTTAGGGGAATGACATGGATTCTTCAAGAGGAGTTCTTTCAGGAACTATGGACAAATTCAAAATGGTATGTGGATTGTGTAATTGTAAAACCATATGGCTTTTGCAGTAGAGTTTTCATCTGGTTTTGATTTTTCTTTGTATTTGTTTTCTTCTCTACTTTTTTCCCCCACTCTTTTAATTATGTTGTACCTTCTTTCAAGTCTTTGAGAAAAAATCCAGCCGAAGAACGTTTTCACTTATAGCATCCTTTGTTGTGCTTTTCCTTATAACATACTTTTTTATGTTGTAATTCAGGCCTGTGAATTCCTTTCCAAATGGGGTGATCTCAGCCAGACCCAAATTTTTGCTAAGATTGAAATGTTGAGGTGATTTTGATGTCTTCATAGTGTTAACTTTTCTCTTTTAAGATATACTCTTATTGACTATGCTGATTCAATCTTATGTCTGTGTTGAAATTAGGGCCTAACCCATTTTGATGAGGTTCTACGAGAAGCTGATGGTATTATCCAATCTCGTGGTAATTTGGGCATTGATCTTCCACCAGAGAAGGTTAGTTTTGCCTTTGAAATTCATTTTGTTGTTTGAATGACTCATGTTGTGGGTGTAAATAGCTATGTTTGTGGTCATGTGGATAATGCATTTGATATTTGAATAAATTAAAACAAATAGATGCTTCCATATGTTTAAAAAAGGTTCAAAATAGTGCATCTAATGTTACAAATTTTCTTTGAACTGAACCACATTTATGATTGTTGCCTCTGCCATGCTTCTTATTGTAAATGTATAATTATATTTGCTTTGTGAATGGAAAGTCAATATTAATTAATTTTGATTTGCTTTTGTAGGTGTTCTTATTTCGAAAATCTGCCCTATACAAGTGTAATATGGCTGGAAAACCTGCTGTACTTACACGTGTTGTGGATAGTATGACTGACAACTTAAGACCCACTCGTGCTGAAGCCACTGATGTTGCTAATGCTGTTTTGGATGGTAAGTTACCAGCTGTATGATGCCACATGTAATGATTAAGCCATTTTTTTTTGAATTTACTGATCCCATTTTTTGTGCGCTTGAAGCTGTAACTGTATTCTTCTGAATGATTTTTGGTTTCTATATTCAGTTATAACTACTTATTGGGTTCATATTTGTTGAATTTTTAAACAAACATACAGGCAGTGATGCAATACTTCTGGGTGTTGAGACCTTGCGTGGGTTGTACCCTATTGAGACTATTTCCACTTTTGGCAGAATTTGTTCAGAGGTAATTTCATTTCATATCTCAGTGGAATAATCAATAATACACTATGGTATGACTGACCTGAGTTCATGCAAGTAGATTTCCATGATACACTATGTGTGTGTTGATGACTGCTTTTGATTTTGATGGTACTGGTTGAAAGAGATTAAAGGAGATTAACAGTTGGCGATGGGGTTCTAGAAGTATCTTTGGAGGTATTTGCTTGTTTGCTTCGTGGATTTTAGTTTATTGTTTGAAATTGTTGGTTTTCGGATTTAATTTTGATGCATGTAATTCAATTATGTGTTTTACACTTTTACTTATGTATGCAAGTTCTTGACTTTATCAACTACTAGGTTCAAAATCACTTTATTTGCAATATATATTTTTTTAATTTTGATGTTAGATAGAAAGGGAAATAAAAAAAAAGAAATACAACAGTCATTAGATTGAAGTAATTATTATATGAGCATTAGATCTGTAAGATCTTTTATTTATCTATCATTGTATTCTGTGCTGAATATAATGACAAGCTTTGGGAGTTTACTTTTACATGCAGAGTTATGCGCATGATGCAAAGATTATGACAAGAAACAACTTCCTTGCACTGAATTTTACAATTTTCTTTGGCTATTTATTTTTTATGATAAGAATTGTAATTGTATGTTGTTCACTTTAATCTCAATTGTTGATTTCTTTCTTCTCTTGTTTTGGTTCACATTTCAGTTCAGTTCCTGTGCACTGTTGTTTTTTTCCTTATTAGTCAAGGCAATCAAGTTTATGTATCTAGCTTACTTTAATTACATAAATTGGCTTATTTTCTTAATTTTTCTTTTTCGTTTCCTTGGATATAAGTGATATTAAGTGACCTGGTATTTGCTTGTGGAGGCAAAGGAATAACTGAAAATCTGCTAAATTTTGTATATGTTCACTTTTAGTTGCGAGAATTCCTTAGTTATTCTTCCTGATATGTACATGATTATATCTCTGATAGTGTATGATTTTTGTAGAAACCACTCATTCTTGCTCTCTCCAATCCAACATCTCAATCTGGGTGCACTGCGGAAGAAGCTTATACATGGAGCAAGGTAACTAACTGTTTATATAATTGGCCTCAGAAATTTAGAATAGATTACACACATCATTATGTGTTAATGTTGTTTATCTTAATTTAATTTGTAGGGTCAAGCAATCTTTGCTAGTGGTAGCCCATTTGATCCTGTTGAATATGAAGGAAAAGTCTTTGTTCCTGGACAGGTTTCATTTGACCTTTGCTACCTACACATTTTGTTATTCAATATAAACATCTCAGTGGCTGACCTTTATATATTTATTTTTTCATTTTATTTTTTCGCGCTTTCTGCATTGCTGTTCAGACCAACAATGCTTACATATTCCCTGGTTTTGTCTTGGGTTTGCTCATCTCCGGTGCAATCCGCGTTCGCGATGAGATGCTCTTGGCAGCCTGTGAGTTCATTCAAGCTAAGAGGAGATTAAATATACTAAAATCAATTCAATCTAAATTCCAAGAAGGTAGAACCAAGAACTCACTAACGGTTTCTTCTTATGCAACAGCTGAAGCTTTGGCTGCACAAGTGTCACAGGAGAACTATGATAAAGGACTGATTTACCCTCCATTCTCAAATATCAGAAAGATATCAGCACATATTGCTGCTAACGTGGTAGCAAGGCATATGAACTTGGTTAGTTTCATGAAATGTTTTGAGTTTCAGACAACTTTGCTCTGTTTTCTTTTCAATACTTATATCTTTTGTGCTATGTTTGGTAAAACAGGTCTTGCTTCTCATCTACCTCGACCTAAGGATCTTGTCAAATATGCAGAAAGTTGCATGTACAGCCCAGGCTACAGAAACTGCTGTTGAGATTTTTGAACCATATTATATCATGTTTTGTTTAGTTTAGTTTCAAAGGCTACAAACTATGATTCAGACCAAAGCTTGTGGCGGCTTCATGAACTAAACCAAGCAGAACATATTAGTAGTGTGCTCTCCACGGTTTTACAGTTTTGAGATACTTGTTAGGAACAGATTCATTTTATTGCTAAGATAGATTGTTGTACAAGGCATCGCCATAGGAACTTAAATTCTTCAACCAGTTGTGAGAGAAGTTTGCTAATTCTTTCAAATTGTAAATAGGACAATCACTTTCCTATGCAAACTCGAGATTTATTTTGTATTTGATTTGTCTTGTAATAAAAGTTGCATACTATATTTATAGTTTGGTATCAAAAAAGAACTGAAAAATTTATATTTTGTATCGATGAAGGTAAAAATCAGAAAAATGATTTTTTTTTAAAAATTTTATAAGGCTATTGCCACGCTTTTAAAGCGTGGCCGTATCTCTGGCTATGGCCACGCTTTAAAAGTGTGGTCATATCTCGCTATCGCCACGTTTTAAAAGCGTGGCCATATCTCTCTCTATCGCCACGCTTTTGAAGCGTGGCCATACCTCTCATATGGCCACGCTTTAAAAGCGTGGCCATATCTTCACATACGGCCACGCTTTTATGGGTGGCCATTTGTAAAAAGCGTGGCAAACGAAAAAGCGTGGCGATAAGTTGAAAAAAGCGTGGCGATAGAGCAACTTCCACCCTTTAAGAGGTCACCCTTTCAAAAGCATGGCGGTAGCTCAAAAAGCGTGGCGAAAAGCTATCGCCACGCTTTTTTCAGCTTTTCGCCACGCTTTAAAAACGTGGCGATAGACGTGTTTTCTTGTAGTGAGAAAATCCATTTCGAGTGCAGGGAGGTCAGAATCCAACAGCATCTGCAGTCATTTTTCAGCCTCTGAATCAGATTTTTGCTCAGGTCCCTCAATTTCAGCCAGAAAATACCTGAAATCACAGAAAAACACACAAACTCATAGTAAAGTCCAGAAATGTGATTTTTATTTAAAAACTAATAAAAATATACTAAAAAATAGCTAAATCATACTAAAAATTACCTAAAACAAAGCCAAAAAGCATATAAATTATCCGCTCATTACACTTACATGTACACACTCTTAATTTTTATCTTATTACTTGAATAAAATTTTAAAATTCCCTGAAAAAGTTTCCTACCAAGACGCATTAATTTACGCTCAAAACGCAATATTCATTGCCCGACCAAGGAAAGGTAGTCAAAGTGAAACGGCAAAAGCCAAAGTCAATTCAAGAAGTTATACAAAGTAACCCATATAAAGCGACTTGACGAGGTCGGACTAAAAATGGGATTACTAAAAATAACTTGAGAAGGCCCGACAGAGAATTTGGACCAATAAAAGGATCACTAAAAAAGGGACAACATCACACAAGGCCAGAAAAGGTTGCAAAACCTAGGCCAGAAGTGCTTAGCTGAAAGGTACAAGTCTTGAAAAAAGACATTACCCAAAAAGCAAAAGCACAAGTCGGAAGAAGGCTAAAAAGTCATCCAAACAAATTAAAAAGAAAAGGTTCCACATGAGAACACTACCTAAGAAGTTGTTTGGGAACTCGAACTAAGAAGCCTGGATAGCAAAATACAAAGACGACATAGCCAAATAAAGAAGGTTGTCAACACAGCTAACGAAAAGGCGTGATTCAAAGGGCAAAAAGGGAAATCCATAAGGCAAACACCGCCTCGAAGGGTGTCGAACCAAGGAATCCTGAGCACCTACATCCCAGGGTACCTAGAATCCACAAAGGAGCCATGTCGTCAGAGAACACAAAACCATACAAGGGCTGAAAAAGCAACCTAAAAAACAAAAGCATCCCGCCAAAGGCTAAAACGGCATATTAGCAAACACAAGAATTAAAACATTAAAGGTTCAAAGGTTGCCCAATGACAACCCAAGAGTTGAAAGGTGTTTTGATTAAAAAAGTTGCTAAAAAAGCAACTAGCAAGAGTGTTAGAAAAAGTCATCCACCAAGAGTTACATAATCAAAGTTCAAAAGGTCCACAGGTCAGACCATATAAGTACACAACAAAAAGAGATATGAAAAAGAACATCACAAGGGGTCCAAACTCGCCCCAGAAGCTGCATTTTTAGGAGAATGAGGGATAGCCGAGATCGGGATGGCTCCAACAACTCCGTCCGGGCCGTTCAGAATCTCTACCTTGGGTTTGGACTCAGGAGGAACCACCTCGGCAGAAGGGGCTACAGTAGCTGAAGCTGTAGAAACCTTAGCCGGCGGTATAAGGGGGGGGACCCTCATCGTCATCATCAGGGGCAGGCACAATCTTGCCCTCCTCCACAATATTATCCATGCTAAACAATGAGAGGTCGACACCTGGAGCCAGAACCTGGACTTGGACCTTCAGATTTTCATACATAATAGTCATGCTATCTACCATGTGGCCCTGAAGCTCGGCATAGTCATCCTGAGCAGACTGCAGTCTCTCCCTATTCTCCAACAGCTCGCCATAGGTCCGAGTATAGCACTCCTTGTACTTTTTAGCCATCTCCTCGGCCAGATTAGCAGCTTCCTCTACAGTAGTAGCACAAGCCTTCTTCCTCTCCACTTCAAGCTCCAATCCAACAGCCTTGGCCTCAAACTCCTCCTTAAGACCCTTTATCCTCTCATACTCGGCCTTAGCATCCTCCAAAAAGGCCTTAGTAGCATGGACCGGAGATTCCTTGATAACCCGGGATAAAGAAGCACTAAGATTAGCCATCCAAATGCTATTGCTAGATATGAAGTCAAGATGATGAAGGATTGACACATCGTCAAGAGGAACCTTGTCGTAAGGGGCAATCAGCTCTGTGGCAAAAGCCACACCGTCAAACTCCTTATCATCCAGATTGTAAGGGCCAACAGTCCTTGGCTTCTTGGGAGGAGGACCAGCAGATGTAGGGGAGGAGGCAGCACCAGAGGTCGTTGGGGGCGGACCAGAAGAAGCCGTCTAAACTTGAGGGGTCGGAATAATCTTCCTTGAACCCTGAGAATCAGAGGCCGGCTTCTTTGGAGGCAGCTGTTGCGAAGAACCTTCTCCCGACGACTTCCTTGATAAATTCTGAGCAGCCACCGCCTTTTTCGCTTTGCGAAACATTTTCATTGAGTCTGAAGATGACACCATCTTTGAAAAGAAGCCAGGAAAATAGTTACACAGTAGAAAAGGACAAGATCACAAATAATAAAAGAAAACTTTCTATAAAAAAAAGAGTTTGGATGCTACCTAGTTCAGAACGGAGAAGGGAAGGATCTCCTAGGAATCTCTTCGTGTCTAGGTGAGGAGGCTCCCCCCAATGCTCCTCTAAAATACCCACAAAAGCCCTCTCTACTTCATCTAAACTCTCCCAGGGATACTTAAGAATTACTGGATCCTTCTGCCACCATAAGGAGAAAGTCGGCTCATTGTTTTCATCCAGAAAGAAGGGGTGAACATCCTCAACAGCTTGGACTTTAAAGTAAAAATTCTTAAAATTCCCAAGAAGAGTCATCAAACATAGAAAACACTTTTCTCCCTTGGATAGCCCTAAACGAGATCCAAGAAGCCTTCTTCTTAGCCACCCTCGGTTTGGTTAGCACAAATAGGAATAGGAAAAGGTGCAAAGTAGGTCAGATACCCAGCTCCTAACACAGCAGCTAGAAGATCTTCATAAAGGCCCAAGAATTCGGGTGAAGCTGCGACGAGGCCACATTACAGTTCCAAAAAACCTCATTCTCAAATTCGGTAAAAGGAAGGGTAATACCTAACTGGGTAAAGAAGTAGTCATAGGCATAGAAAAAAGGACGCTCTGCCCGACCTAAGGGAGGGAAACTAACTCTCTCCTCAGGATTGGACGATACCAGTTCATAATTCTTTTCATCATCCCTACTACTACAGATCCTATGAAACCTCCTAAGCTTTTCACAGTACTCAGGGTCGGCTATAGTAACACACATCAAGACTATGGAATCTAACTAGTCAGCCATACCCGCTGGTACCTTTGTAGACATCTCGACAATAATTTTACGTGAAGACATAGAACAACTATACCTACAGTAAGAAGAAAGAAAAAGAGGTCACTACCAAGCAACTCGGATAGAAACAGAAAATAAAGAAACAACCAAGCAAACAACAGGTATAGCAACAAAAGGGCACCCCGGGATCCACAAAAGCAAAAGAGTCACCAAAAGCCCAGGGTCACCCTTTGGAGGCAAACAGTACAGTATACAGAGGAAAAGAAATGTCGCAAAAACCAAAACCCTAGCTCTCTCAACGAAAGAAACGCAGACAAAAAATCTGGTGCCAACATTTCTTCGGGGGCACAAGCAAAGCAAAAAGATCAAAACTTGTTCAAAAAATGGAAACAAGCAACAACATTAGAAGCTAAAAACAAAGAAGAATTGCAAAATAAGAAAAATAAGAAATGCATAAAAGGTACCAACCTGGAAGAAGAGAAAGAAGGCAGAAGGACAAATAAACAAGTAGCAAGTCACGAACAATCCCCACTAAGAGATGGAAACTCCAAAAATTCAAGAAAAAAATAATCTTGGAGTGCTGGGACAACTAGAGGATGAGTGAAAGGAAGCTTCTTTCGCTGAGCAAATGAAACAGATAAAAGCAAAGGAGAAACGAAAAGAAAGAAAACCCCTTTTTGATTTCAAACGAAAAGCAAAGAGGGAAATGAAACAGTGAAAAGGAATAAAAAACCCAATCAATGGGCTTTTAAAGTGCACGCACGTTCTCAAGGAAGTTAAATGCACTCCGAAAGCATGCTGGAATTAAGAAGCTAAAAACGCTTCGCATTAAAGTAGAAGCAATGCCAGACTCGCATGAGGAAGAGCTACTCAAAACCAACTAAATCTATGCTCGAGCACGACTTCCCCAAAGATCGAAGCTTGGAAGCATGACCTCATGGGAAGATCGAAGCTCGAGCAGGAGCACTGTTCATACACCGGTCCGAGCTATAAGGCCGAGTTGGATGAAGACAAAGGGACCGACCTCGTGAAAGATTGGCCCCTCGCCAACCTCTTCGCAAAAGAGCTCGGACAAACGCCTCTGAGGCACCAGAAGGCCCAGAGGCAAGGAACCACTGCCTACCAGAAGGCGGTTGGACAAAAGATAAAGATCTCCTCCCAAAAGAGAAGATAAGATAACCAACTTATCTCAAAGGAAGATCATCAAAGTACTACTATAAATACACTGGAGCAACCAGATATAGAATATACTCCAATTCTACTAAAAACCTGCCTAAAGCCCGTACTGACTTAAGCATCAGAGTCTCTTGCAGGTACCACCCACTCCGGTGATCGAGGACCAGCAGCGACTCAAGCTCCAACAAGTCGGGCACGGCAACCCTGGCTAGATCAGAAGATCTCATCCGAGATCGACCTCCCTATTTCAGGTAACCCTCAGAACAGAAAGGTTTGAATGTAAAAGTGGGGGAAGAAGATAAAAACTTCTTAAACAAGGGTGATCTCCTCATATATATACTAATCTGCTAACTTAGAGTTATAAAAAATAAGATAAACTAGTCTTGTGGTGCAAAAATACACTTTTCGGGCCCACTTGGTGAGTGTTTGGGCTGAGCTTGAGTGAAGCCACGAGCTAATGCTCCCTTTTGGGTGTCCAATGCCAGCTTTGGACTCCTGAATGGGCGTTGGTGCCAGCTACTCCTTTCTGAGCGTTGGACGCTAGGAATGGGGCTGGTGGCTGGCGTTGAACACCAGTTTTGGGCCTTCATTTCCAAACAAAGCATAGACTATTATATATTTCTGGAAAGCTCTGGATGTTAGCTTTCCATAGCCATTAAGAACGTGCTATTTGGACTTCTGTGGCACTAGAAATGCTACTTCGAGTGCATGAAGGTCAGATCCTGACACCATCTGTAGTCCTTTCTCTGTCTCTGAATCAGACTTTTGCCAAAACTCCTCAATTTCAACCAGAAAATATCTGAAATCATCATAAAACACAACAACTTAAAGTAGAATCCAAAAATATGAATTTTGCACTAAAACCTATGAAAATATAATTAAACTTAAGCAAAACATAATAAAAACTATATGAAAATGATGCCAAAAAGCGTATAAAATATTTGCTCATCAGAACACCAAACTTAAACTGTTGCTTGTCCCCAAGCAACCAAAAAAAAAGTAGGATTAAAAAGAAGAGAAGGATACAATAAATCTCAGAGTTTTCAATGAAGCTCAGTTTCAATTAGATGAGCGGGACTAATAGCTAGTCACTTCTAAATAGTTTTGGCATCTCACTCTCCTTTGAAGCTCAGAATAATTGGCATCTTTAGGAACTTAGAATCCAGATGATATTATTGATTCTCCTAGTTCAGTTCTTTTTTATTCTTGAACACAGCTTCTTTTGAGTCTTGGCCGTGACCCTAAGCGCTTTGTTTTCCAGTATTACCACCGGATACATAAACGCCACAAACACTTAACTGGGTGAACCCTTTTGGATTGTGATTCAGCTTTGCTAGAATTCCCAGCCAATGGTGTCCAGAGTTCTTAAGCACACTCTTTGCTTTGGATCACAACTTTAACTGCTCAGTCTCAAGCTTTTCACTTGACACCTTCACACCATAAGCATATAGTTAGGGAAGCAGCTCATTTGAACTATTTAGGCTAAGATTTTGTTTCTTTTAGGCCCTCCTAACCATTGATACTCGAAGCCTTGGATCCTTGCTCTTACCTTTTGGTTTAAAGAGCTATTGTCTTTTTCTTCTTTTTATTTCTTTTTTTGCTTGCTTTTTTTTCGCATATTTTTTCTTTTATTGCTTTTTGCTTTTTATTGCTTTTTCTTGCTTTAAGAATCAATTTTTGGATTTTTCATATTACCAATAAGACTTCACTTTTATCATCATTCTTTCAAGAGCCAACATTCTTTACTCCAACATCAAATATGCACTGTTCATTCATGCATTCAGAAGATAAAAGCAATGCCACCTTAGTGATGGCGGCTGTTGCTTCCTCTTTGGAATCCAATTGAGCGCTTGATATCTTCTATGTCACGCCTCTGTCTCTGTTGTTCTTCCCTCATGGCTCTTTAATCTTCTCTTATTTCATGGAGGATGGTGGAATTCTCTTGATATCTCATCCTCAACTGATCCATGTTGGAGCTTAGTTCTCTTAGAGAAGTGTGCAATTGGTCTAATAGCCTTGGGGAGGAAAATGCTTCCTTTGAGGTATCTCAGAGATTTCTTATTGAGGCAGCTCCACATGCTCTTGTTGAGGTGCATCTGTAGGCTATCTAGTTTGCTCCATCCTTCTTTTAGTGATGGGCTTGTCTTCCTCAATGGGAATGTCTCCTTCTATGACAATTCCTACAGAATTGCATAGATGACAAATAAGGTGGGAGAATGCCAACCTTGCTAAGGTGGAAGGCTTTTCAGCTTTCTTGTACAATTCTTGAGGTATTACCTCATGTACCTCCACCTCACTTCCAATCATGATGCAATAAATCATGATGGCTCTGTCAATGGTCACTTATGACCAATTGCTAGTAGGGATGACAGAGTGTTGGATGAATTCCAACCATCCTCTAGCTACGTGCTTGAGGTCAAGCCTTCTTAGTTGGACAGGCTTGCCTTGAGTATCCATCTTCCACTGAGATCCTTCCACACAAATGTCTGAAAGGACTTGGTCCAGCCTCTGATTGAAATTGACTCTCCTAATGTAAGGATGTGGGTGTCCTTGTATTACTGGCAGATGGAGCACCAACCTTACACTTTCCGGGCTGAAATCCAAGGGTCACCCTCGGACCATGGTGCTCCAATTTTTGGGATGAGATTTTACACTAGTGTCATGGTTTTTAGTGATCCATGCATTAACATAGAACTCTTACAGCATCAAGATTCCAACTTTCGGGATAGGATTGGTTAGAACTTCCCAACTTCTCCTCCAAATTTCTCGTCGGATCTCTAGGTACTCATTCTTTTTTAGCCTAAAGGGGACTTCAGGAAGCACCCTTTTCTTTGCCACTACTTCATAGAAGTGGTCTTGATGAGCTTTGGTGATGAATCTCTCCATCACCCAAGGTTCAGAAGTGGAAGCAACATCTTTCCCTTTTTTCTTTCTAGAGGATTTTCTAACTTTGGGTGCCATAAGTGTGACTAGAAAGCCAAAAGTAAAGCTTTTCCAACACCAAACTTAAAATCTTTACTTGTCCTCGAGCAAGATAAGAATAAAAGGGAAGAAAAGAGTAGAAGAAGAGAATAGAGGAGATGGAAGGAGAGAGCATTTCGGCCAAGTGAGGGCTTTAGTGTATGACGTGTGTGTATGAAGGGTTGGAGGAAGGGGTATTTATAGGGATGGGATAGGGTAGGGTTCAAATGAATGGTTGGGAATTGGATGGGAAATTTTGAATTTGAAGTGGGTGGGGGTTGGTGGGAGTTATGATAGTTTTGGGAAGAGATATGGATGTGATTGGTTGAGGGTTTATGGGGAAGAGTGCGAGGAGAAGAGTGAAAGTAAGAGGGAGAAGAAGGTGGGGTAGGTGGAGATTCTGTGGGATCCACTGGTCTTGGAAGGCTAGCGAATTTGAATTCCCTGCCCCCTTGTGGGCGTTAAACGCCTAGCTCCTGCTCCTGGCTGGCATTTAACGCCAGCTTCCTACTCCTCATAGGGCGTTGAGCGCCCTTAGGAGACCTCCTTCCTGGCGTTCAACGCCAGGTCTCTGCCTCCTGGCTGGCGTTCAACGCCAGCAATACTGCTCCTCTTAGGCTTTGAACACCCATTAGGGATACCTTATGTGGCGTTCAACGTTAGCTTCCTTGTCCACTTGGGGCATTGAACACCCACTCCTGCCTCCTTGTCTGGCGTTCAATGCTAGCAAGGTACCTGCTCCAGGGTATTCTGTTTTCAGTTCTGACTGTATCTACTTCTGTTCTAACTACTGCACATGATCACAAACTTAAAGAAATAACTATGTAAAATAAACGTAAAGAAAAATAGAAATAACAAATTATGGTTGGGTTACCTCCCAATAAGCGCTTCTTTAACTGTGCTCTCATGGATGAGCTCCACATGATCTAGAGACAGGATCTTATTCACTGTGTGTGGAATGACTGTGTTGTCAGTGAAGACAACTCTTACGCCAGGTAAGAGGCCTTCAATGGGAATTTTTTTGTCCCTCCAGCCTTTAGGTACCTTTTTCTTAGTATCTGTGTTTTCAGTGCTTGATAATGGCTGCCCAACACCAAACTTAGAATTGGTGCCTGGGGACTCTGTATAACTTTACACTGAGAGAGAGGGTTGGAACACTAGGTGTTATACAACTGTCTCTCTTTTGTCAGAGGGAGAGTTAGGATTAGGCATCTTGAACAAGATGTGGTCCTCCCATAATTGTAGAATCAGCTCTCCCTTTGATACATCAATAATGGCATTAGCAGTGGTTAGGAAGGGTCTTCCAAGGATGATGGATTCATCCTCTTCCTCCCCAATATCCATGATTATAAAATCTACAGGGATGTAAAGGTTCTCAACCTTTACTAAGACATCCTCTACCAGACCATAAGCCTTTTCCATTGACTTGTCTGCCATCTCTAGTGAGATTCTTGCAACTTGTACCTCAAAGATTCCCAGCCTCTCCATTACAGAGAGTGGCATGAGGTTTATGCTTGACCCTAGGTCACACAGAGCCTTCTCAAAGGTAATGGTGCCTATGGTGCAAGGAATCAGGAAGCATCCGGGATCCGACAGCTTCTGAGGTAGTTTCTGTTGAACCAATGCATTGAGTTCCTGGGTGAGCACTAGAGGTTCTTCCTCCAATGTCTCTATGCCAAGTAACTTGGCATTTAGCTTCATGAAGACTCCTAGGTACCGAGCAACTTGCTCTTCCCTGGTTTCCTCTTCCTCATCAGAGGAGGAGTGATCCTCAAAATCTATGATTTGCAATAAGGCATTCAAAGGAACTTCTATAATCTCTTCATGAGCCTTAGCTACCTTCAGTTCTTCAATAGGGAAGTCTTTAGTGGGCATTGAACGCCCAGCTGCCCTATTACTGGCGTTCAATGCCAGTTTTTGTGCCACCTTGGGCGTTGAACGCCCAGTAATGCCTTCCTTACTGATGTTCAACGCCAGTGATGGTGCTTCCTTGGGCATTGAACGCCCATTAAGACCTTCCTTACTGGTATTCAATGCCAATGATGGTTTCTCTTTGGACGTTGAACTCCCAATAAGAACTTCCTTACTGGCGTTCAATGCCAGAGTATCCCCTTCAGGTTTGGCCTCAGCTTCTACAGTGATGGCCTTGCACTCTTCTCTTGGATTTACTTCAGTGTTACTTGGGAGAGTGTTAGAAGGGGTCTAAGGGATTCTCTTTCTCAGTTGAGCAACTTGTACCTTCAGATTTCTAATGTAGGACCTAGTTTCTGTTATGAAACTATGAGTAGTCTTAGAGAGTTTAGAGACTATGGTTGCTAAGTCAGAAAGCCTCTGCTTAGAAGTCTCCACCTGTTGTTGAGAAGATGGGAATGGTGGTTTGTTGTTGAACCTATTCTGGGTTCTTCCACCTTAACTATTGTTGAAGCCTTGTTGAGGCTTCTGTTGATCTCTCCATGAAAGGTTAGGATGATTTCTCCATGAGGTGTTGTAGGTGTTTCCATAGGGTTCTCCCATGTAATTCACCTTCTCCATCATGGGTTGATCTGGATCATAGGCATCTCCATCATAGGAGGTGTCTTGAGTGTTGCCAGCTGCAACTTGCATTCCAGTCAAATGCTGAGAGATCATATTGACGTGTTGAGTCAAGATTTTGTTCTGAACCAATATGGCATTTAGAGTGTCAACTTCCAAGACTCCTTTCTTCTGAGCTACCCCATTGTTCACAGGATTTCTCTTAGAAGTATACATGAATTGGTTGTTTGCAATGATTTCAATGAGCTCCTGTGCCTTTTTAGTTATTTTCTTTAAGTGGAGTAATCCACCAACTGAATGGTCCAATGACATGTTGGACATCTCAGATAGACCATCATAGAAGATACTTAGGATAGACCATTCTGAGAGCATGTTAGGAGGAAATCTCTTGATCAGTTACTTGTATCTTTCCCAAGCTTCATAGAGGGATTCACCCTCTTTTTTTCTGAAGGTTTGAACTTCCACCCTGAGCTTGCTCATTTTCTGAGGTGGAAAGAACTTGGCCAAGAAAGCATTGACCAACTTTTCTCAAGAGTCTAGGCTTTTCTTAAGTTAAGAATCCAACCATATCCTAGCTCTGTCTGTGACAGCAAAGGGGAAAAGTATAAGTCAGTAGACCTCAGGATCCACTCCATTGGTCTTAACAATATCACAGATTTGCAAGAATTCAGATAGGAATTGATGTGGATCTTTCAGTGGAAGTCCATGAAATTTGCAATTCTGTTACATTAGAGAGACTAACTGAGGCTTAAGCTCAAAATTATTTGCTCTAATGGCAGGTATGGAGATACTTCTTCCATAGAAGTCGGAAGTGGGTGCAGTAAAGTCACCAAGAACCTTTCTTGCATCTCCTCCATCATTCGGATTGGCTACCATGCTTGTACTTTCAGTTTCTTGTTCGAAAAGTTCTGTGAGGTTTCCTTCAGAATGTTATGCTTTAACTTGTTGTAAATGCCTCCTTATGGTCCTCTCAGGTTCAGGATCAGGATCAAAGAGAGGTTTTTTATCTCTGTTTCTGCTTATAAACAAGAAAAAGAAAACAAGAAAGAAAGAGAATTGAAGTTTCTATGTCAAAGTATAGAGAACTTCCTATAAGATGTGAAGAAGAAAGAAGAATGAAGATAGGGGAATGAGAAGAAGAATTCGAATAGAGAGGGTAGAAGAATTCAAAAATTTAAAAAGTAAAAAGAGAATCTAGAATTAAAATATTTTTGTTTTTATTTATTTATTAATTGAATAGAAAATTAAAAGCTAATTAACTAAAAAAATTTGAAAATTGAAAGATGATTTTCAAAAAGGAAGAGAGAGAAATTAGTTAAGAAGTTTTGAAAAAGAAGGAAAGAGAAAACAAGTAACTAATTAAGAAAGATTTGAAAATAAGATAAGATAGGAGATTTGAAAAAGATTTAATTTTAAAAATTTTGAAATTTAAAATTGGAAAGGAAAAAGTCAACAAGATAAGATAAGAATTAAAAAGATTTGAAAAAGATTTGATTTTTTTTATTTTGAAATTGAAATAAGACAAGATAAAGATTTGAAAAAGTTGAAAAGATAAGATATGGTGAAGATTTGAAAAAGATTTGAATTTGAAATTTAAAATTAAGATAATGATTTGAAATTTAAAGAAAGATAAACCAAATATAAGATAAAGATTTGAAAAAGTTTTGAATTTTAAAATTTTTAAAAGAAAGATAAGATAGGATTTAAAAAGATAAGATTTAAATTTAAAATTTTGACTTTACTAACAAGAAAACACTAAACTTAAAAATTTTTAAATGAAGATAAGAAAAGAAAGTAAGATTTTCGAAAATTTTAATAAAGATAAAAGAAAGAAGATTTTTTTTATTTTCCGAATTAATGAAGAAAGAGAAAAACAACAAAAAGACACCAAACTTAAAATTTTTTTTGATCAAAGACACTAGTTTTTTGAAATTTTAAAGAAAAACAACTAAAAGATACCAAACTTAAAAATTTTAAGATCAAAACAAGAAAAGAAACAAGAACAACTTGAATACCAAGAAGAACACTTAAGGAGAAATTCAAAAATTTAAAGAAAATAAAGAACATACAAAGGACAACAAACTTAAAAATTGACACTAGACTCAAACAAGAGGACTGATAAATCCACATTTCATGGTATTTATTTGCTCTAATTGGGTGGATTTTATCAACTTTTCTTACACTTATTCAATGAAATAGCTTGGTTTTGTAAATTCTCCACAAATTGTGCTCAAAAGTGAAAACATACTTTTTAAACCCTTAATTGCTAAATTTTATTTACTTTAATTCCATTTGATGACTTGTTGTACTTTTTGAGTGATTTCAGGCTTGTAAGGCAAAGATTGGATTGAAGGAATGAAGAAAAAGCACGTAAAAGTGGAGAATTTATGAAGAAATGGTGTTTGGAGCTTTTCAGCAAGTGTGCGTACGCACAAGTATGCGTGCGGACGCACAAGTGAGAGTCAGCAAGTGTGCATGCGCACAACCTTATGTGCGTACACACAAGTGGAAAAATAGAAAGTGTGCGTACGCACATATCTGTGCCTACACACAAGTCCCAACACGTGACCTCATTAATGCAATTCGCTGGCAGCGAATTTTGGGCCTCCGAAACCCAATCCAACTCATTTCTGAAGCTATTTCAACCCTAATCCAAGAGGAGGCAAGAGGGGAACAATTAGATTTAGATTTTTTCATATTTTTGTCTTAATTTTCTAGAGAGAGAAGCTCCCCATTCTCTCTAGAATTTAGGTTTTCTTAGTTAATTTCTCTTTAATTTCCGTTATTAATTATTGTTTTTATGTAGTTTCATTTATGTTTTCATGCTTTATTGTCTTAATTCTGTTAGTTCTTCTTCTTAATTTCTCTTTTATGTCACTTTCTATTTTATGAACACTCTTGTAAATCTTAATTTTCTATTAATTTAATTTAATGTTTCTTTGCTTATTGTTATTTAATTGAGTTGTTATTATTGTTTTCTTGCACTTGGTAGCTTTAGATTTTATTTTGATTGCAATTTAATATGCTTTTATTTTCATGCACACCAAGTGTTTGATAAAAATGCTTGGCTTAGTTTTTGTTTAGTTTTTCTTCACTCTTGGTTTGAATTGAGGAATTTGGTGACCCTTGAGTCATTGATGTCCATTATTGATTGATATATTAGAGTAGTTAGTTGATTTAGTTTCCACTAACTCTAAGTCTTCCATTAATAGAGTTGACTAGGACTTGTAGATTAAAATCAATTATGCCTATTTGACTTATCCTCGATGTTAGGGTTGACTAAGTAGGATTAACTCTTCATAATCATCATATGTTTGTGGTCAATGTCTAGGATAGGTTACCTTGACTCTCAATCCTCGCCAAGATGTTTCTAGCAATTGAATTTCCATTCCTTTTGATTAATTGCCTTGAATTTAATTGCTTTGATATTTAGTCATTATTTGTTTATTTAATTTCTTGATATTTACATTTCTTGTCTCTTGCCATCAACCCCATTTCCCCAATAGCCAATAGATGAGCACTTCATTTGCAACTCCTAGGGAAGACGACCCGATAATTAAAACTCCTGGTTTATATTTGTTTTGAATTGTGACATCTTTTGATTTAAACTTTGATTGTGAGAGTTCATTGTTGGTTTGGACTATGCTATTAACTAAGTGATTCTTATTTTATTAATTCTAAACCGGAAATAATTCTCTCATCAAGTATTTTGGCGCCGTTGCCAGGGAGTTGCAATGGTGTTATATTATTGGCTATTGTAAATATGTTGATATGTAAATATTTTGCTTCTTTTTGGTTGTTTGCTTGATTTTTAGTTATTAGGAGTTTGTTTTAGTTTCTCTTAGTAGCTTTTGTTTTTATTTCCTCTTTTCTCTATGAATTCTCACTCCTTTGGCTTGGAATTTGGTTGTTATGATGTTGTAGGAAGTGAGAATCTCAATGATGAAATGCATCATGGATTGTGGGATCAATTGAGTGAGGAGGCATATGCCTCTAGGTAACCCTCTTGGCAAGAATCTCCTCTATATCCTTATAGCTACTATCCCCTTCTTGATGCATACCAATACCCATCAAACTCTTAACACTATGATCAACTTTACTCACAAGCCACATCACACTATCACCAAACACCTCCACATGAGCCTAACCTATACCCATCATACCATCAACCTTATGTGCCTCATGAACAACCTTATGAACCACACTTAGAACCACCCCAATTCCTACACCAATACCCCTCATCACCTCAATACTCTTATCAATATCAACCACCTTCTACATATGAGGACTTCCTCCCACATGATGAACCTCCTTTTTCCCCACAACCTTCAATGGAGGAAGCATTCCAATTCTTCCTTCAAGAGCAAGAAGAGTACCAAAAGAGGCAAGACAACATCATGGCTACCTTAGCTGGAGCCCTATCCCACTTAACCTCACTACACTCTTCCAATAATTCAAGCACCTTCATGAATGAAAGTGAAGAACCAACTCTAATTGAAGCATGTGGATTGGAGAAGAGCTTGAAACTACAAGAAAACGAAGAGGAATTGAAGCATGAGTTGCAAGTGGAGAAGGTTAAATCCAAGGAATTAGAAGAAGTGGTTGAAGAATTTGAAGTGGTGGAGATCATACAAGAAGAGAAAAAGGGATTGGGACCCACATTGCCAAAGCTATTTGAAGTCCCTCCTCCTAGGTCACTATCACCTCCTTCATTTAAGTGGGTAACATCCTTAACCTTAAGCTTCATTATTCCACTTGAATATAGTTTGATTGAAAATAATAGTCAACTTAGGAATATTTGTGGATTGGAAAATAAAGGAAAATTAGGTAGTGGTTAAAAACATGATCCAAGATTCATAGAAGTTGAATCTTTAAAATTTTGCTTGAATGGTTGGTATAATTCTCAATTAGATGGATTTTTTGGATGCTTGAGTGAGAACTTTGAATGCTTGCCACCCGGATGGAATGACATGAGTCAACAAGAAGATCGGTTGCGCAAGATTTGGGATCCCGGAGGCCATTGGAGATGCAAACATTGGTGGGGATTCAAAGAAGAATTCAAGCGCAAGCAAACATAGCAAGGGCATCTCTCAATTGTCTAACTTAAAGACAATAAATGAAAGTGATAGGTGGGAGAAACCCCACCATGGTAACACCTTTCTAAGCCTCTCTTTGTATATAGTTTGAATTCATTGGATTTTGTTTCTTCTAGATAGCTTATGTTTAGTTTAATTTGAAGCTTAGTTAGGTTAAATTTTAGTTTGGATAATGTAGTTGTGCAATTTTGGATGTTTTGGGGTTGGAACCCTTTTGTTGAGCTCAAGTTTGGTGCCTTAGAGCTCTAAAAAATTTTGGAAAAAACAGAGCATGTGCGCGCGCACACCTCTGTGCGTGTGCACACAAACCCCAATTTTTGCACTCTGTGCGCACGCACCCAGCTGTGCGTACGCACACTCCTTTGCACAGCCCCTGTTCAAAGTACTCACATGCCTTGTGCGTGGGTGCCCCTTTGTATTTTGTGCTCTGTGCATGCGCACGGCCATGTGTGCGTACACACAGATGTCGCATTTTGACATTTCATTTTCTTAAAAAAAAAGAGCTTCCTGTGCGTGCGCTCAGCACTGTGTGCAAGCACGCACCTTATAAGCCTTTCTATCCAGGGCGCTCGCACCAGCTGTGCGTGTGCTCCCTACCCTTTTTCCCATCTATGCGTATGCACAACCTTGTGCGCACGCACACATCACCTTTTTATTAAAAAAAGATCCTAGTGTGTGTGCGCACACATGTATGCGCTTGCATCCACCGATTTCCACCTTCTACCCGAAGCACTGGCACAAGCTTATGCATGCGCACACCCCCACTTTTACCTTTTTGTGTGTACACACGACACTCTGTGCGCACACATGACTCTGTTTTCTCATCACACTACTTCTTTTCTCCTCTTCTTTTTATTTCTTCTCTTCTTTTCTCTTCTACTCTCTTCTTTCCCTCGTACAACCACCATCCACCACTATCATTCACCACCCACCATACTCACCTTTAGTTAGTTAGTTATTTAGTTAGTGTTTAGTTAGTTAGTTAGTTTAATTTTCTGTTTTGATGCTAAGTGTTGGATGATTTAGTTGATTTGTCGATTTTGTGAGACATTACTACTGAATTATTGATATTGTTATTGCTATTTATTGTTGGATATCTTTGTTGAGGTCATACTTTGTTACTTGGTATTGAGTTTTGAATGTTGAATATTTGCACATACCAAGTACTTATGACATTGCCTTCATGAATCTTTTTGGATTTCTAAATTGCATGCTTTGGTCACCATGTAATTTGGTTTCATTATCTATAGATAGGTGATTTGTTATTAGTTGATGCATTGATGCCAGGGCATTTTGGCCAGTTTCACTGACCTTTTCTTTATGGTTTTAGGGTAGTTTCATACACTTTCTTAGGAAATAAGCAAGTTTTAGGTAGAATTTCACTTACATCTTGATTCAA
Source organism: Arachis hypogaea (assembly GCF_003086295.3). Taxonomy (NCBI): domain Eukaryota; kingdom Viridiplantae; phylum Streptophyta; class Magnoliopsida; order Fabales; family Fabaceae; genus Arachis; species Arachis hypogaea. The sequence goes on along the minus strand of NC_092049.1, from coordinate 35,181,064 downwards.
GCTAACATTGTGATTTTTATATGAATTCATGAGAATTATGCATGAATTGAATGACAAATTGGATGATGCATGTCTCATAACTTGGACTAGAACTTTGATGCACTTTATTGCTTGATTTCAGGACAAAGGAAGCAAGGAAGAACCATGTTAGCAGCCATGTTAGTCTAACTAACGTGACCTCTAACGTGGAAGGGGAGCTAGCTTGCAACGTTAATGAGAAAAGTAATCGCCAATAACGTCCTCGAAGCCATCATAGCCCACGTTAATTGCCACGTTAACTACATTAACGTGGTAGTTAACGTGGAAGAAGAAAATGAAGCCAACGTTAGTGACACTCACCTTTGTCACTAACGTTGGACCAAGCTCATATTGGCCATGTTAAGAGCCACGTTAACTCAGTTAACGTGGACTCTAACGTGGGAAAACAAAAGAAAGACCAACGTTAGTGACACTCACCTTTGTCACTAACGTTGAGCTAAGCCACTTTGAGCCACGTTAGTTGCCACGTTAACTCAGTTAACGTGGACTCTAACGTGAAGGGAGCAAAGAATCGCCAACGTTAGTGACACTCACCTTTGTCACTAACGTTGGGATGAGCCACTATGAGCCACGTTAACTCCCACGTTAACTACATTAACGTGGAAGCTAATGTGAGTAAAAGGGATGATGAGCCAACGTTAGTGACACTCACCTTTGTCACTAATGTTGGAGATGGCTAGCAATACCACGTTAGAAGCCACATTAACCTAGTTAACGTGAACTCTAACGTGGAAAGTAGGGGCATTTTGGAACGTTAGTGACAAAGGTAAGTGTCACTAACGTTCTCGAAGATGTGGCAAGCCTACGTTAAAGGTCACGTTAGCCACACTAACGTGAACTCTAACGTAGGGAGAAAGGAGGATTCTCAACGTTATTGGAAAAAGTAAGTCCCAATAACGTGTGCAAAGGACCAAGAGGCAACGTTAGTGGTCACGTTGATGCCACTAACGTTGAAGTTAACATGGAGCATCCTTGGGTTAGGAACGTTAGTGAAAAAGGTGATTGTCACTAACGTTCTCGAACCCACACTTTCACTTAACGTTAACGCCACTAACGTCCTATGCTAGAATCCCTGCCTACTACACACTTTCTCTCTGCAAGTAAAGCTAAGCCTACTGAAGAAGATAACTGCTTCAACTCAAGATCCAAAGGCCCATATCCAAGACTTGAAGAGCCAATTAGAAGATCAGAAGAATAGTATAAATAGGGAGAGCTTTGAACTAGAAGAGAGCTTTTGGGCATTATTAGAATTACTCTCTGTATTTTACTTTCTCTGCAACTTTTAGTTTAATTCTCAGAATGTACTCTCCATCTATGCTTTTCATTCCCAGAGCTATGAACAACTAAACCCCTTTCATTGGGTTAGGGAGCTCTGTTGTAATTTGATGGATCAATAATAGTTTTCATTATCCTTCTTCTCTCTTTTCTCTTGATTTTACTAGAAAGCTTTCAATTTTCATCCAATTGAGTAGTTATCTTGGAAAAGGAGCTATTCATACTTGGATCTCTTCTGAACCTTGGAAGAGGAATGAAGAGATCATGCTAGAATTGCTTTCTCATGTTGGACCAAATTGGGGTTTGGGTGGATATGGTGACATATAATTCTCCCAATACTTTGATTTGGAAATACATGTGGTATAATCAGTTACCACACTTCATCTCTTCTCATGAGCAATTAGACCAAGGAATTGGCTATTGATCTGATTTGAGAGATTGAATTACCAAGGAATTGGAATTCAATCACTTAAGATTGCCAAGGAGATCAATGAATGCATTGATTGAGGAAGAGATGAAAATGAACTTGATCCGGAGAATGCAACATCTCCTAAGCCCAATGAATTCCCCATTTCTGATCTTACCCATTCTCTTTACTTTATGCCATTTACTTTCATGCTAAACTCCCCTTCCCCATTTAAGATTCTGCAATTTACCTTCCGTCATTTATTTTCTATAATTTACTTTCCCGTCATTTAATTTCCTGCAATTCTCAACCCAATTTCTGCTTAGCTCAACTAGAATATTCTTCCAATTAAAGTTGCTTGACCAATCAATCCCTGTGGGATTCGACCTCACTCTATTGTGAGTTTTTACTTGACGACAATTCGGTATACTTGCCGAGGGAGATTTGTTAAAGGACAAGTTTCCATGCATCATGCATTTTTTTAGGTGATACTTGTTATGATTGATTTTTATTTAAGTCACCTAGTTGATGCATTGAAATTAAGGAATTGTGAAATTGAATCATAAGCATACCTAGTGACATTTTTTGAGCTTTTTAAGCTTTGTGGACTATGCTTGCCATGTTTTCCACTTCATGTCAATTAGGTGTTGCAAACAAACTTTCTTCTATCGTCCATTTCACAATGCCTTAACTCTTTCTTGAATACTTTTATACTCCTTTATTGCTTGTTTGTTTATCTTAACCTACAAGTTTCCTTTTAAAAGTATTTCAAGCACACTAGAATGAGTTAAGTGCATGTTCTTTTGTGTAATTGTGACATAGATTTCCATGCTAGTGTGTGTATTCTAAACCGCACAACTTAGAATTCACACACTTGTTTCCTTCATGGCACAAACCTATTCACTCACTCACTTTAGTGATTCATCACCTCATTCCGACAATCTATGCTTCCTTGTTTTTGCATTTACTCGTCTTACAGTGTTATTCCCTATTTTTCATGAATGATTCATCGTAAGCAACAAGGGAAGCGGGAGAAAGAGCACGTAGTAGCCGATTGATCCACCAGCTGAAGGTGGCAATCCGAAGTCACCATACCCCCTTGCTCACCTTTGAATGCACGGAGGGCCGTGCAAACTTTTAAGTGTGGGGAGGTCATCACTGATCGACAATCTTGGGTGACAAATCCTAATCCCAACACTTTCACATTCTTTTTTAATTCTTAGTTGCATTTTTTGTCTTGGTTTATATATATTTTAGAGCTTTAATCACATTCTTTCTTAGTTTATTGCATGTCTTTGCATATACATAATAAGCTTAGTTAAAAGAATGAAAATTTCCATGAAAACTTTCCATTATATAGGGCATTAACATCCAAATTGATTTGAGTTGGTATTTGTTGTATTGAAACTTGCTTGAAATATATTGTGGAACATGTTCTTAAGCTAAGAACACAAAAGCACGTGAGTTTTGAGCCTCATTGTGTGGTTACGTCATATAACCACTATTTTTATTCCTGTGTGTATTATTCTCTTTTTATGATTGCAATCTTTGATTTATTTGATTCTTTATGTCAATTATTTGATGTGTATATGCATTTATATGATTGAGGCTTTCATTTGAATTAGCTCACTTACCCAAATAGACTACCTTTTATCTGCCATTGTTAGCCAACTTTGAGCCTATTTTAATCCCCTTTTGTTTCTTAATTTTAGCACATCACTACCCCTAAGTGAAAAATAATAAATGTCCCTTATTTGGATCTTTGATTAGCTTAGGATAGTGAAAGTGTGCATCATATAAGTGTGGGGAAGCTTGGGAACATTGGTTGAAATAAAAGTGTATTTTCATTGAGAATTTTGGAAATTGGGTACATGCTCATGCATTAAATACTTAAACCATATGCATTGACACTCTTGTATATATTTTGTATTGAAAAAAAAAAGAAGAAAAAAATAATAGAAAAAGAAAAAAAGAAAAGAAAATAATAAAAGGGGACAAAACGCCCCAAAGTAAATTAATAATAACAATGCATATGATTTGTGATTAAAAAGAGAATGCATGAGTGAGTAAGAAAAGTGAGGAACGGGAAGTTAGGTTTTCTTTAAGTTGTATAGGTTGTTATATATGTTAGTGAGAGCTTAGGCTAATCAAAGATTCAAATATCAAGCTCACTTAACCATAGATAAACTTACCTTTACCCTAGCCCCATTACAACCATGAAAAGTCCTCATAATACTTGAATGAATGCATTGAATGATTGTTGATTGTTAGATGGAAAACAAATCTTAGAAAACTTGATTAGAAGAAAATTGAGTGAATCAACCCTAAACACTTGAGCAATTCGAGTGTATACACATCTGGTGAGGGGTTTGATTGCTCAAATTCTATGTTTCCGCTTTTGATTATCTCCTTTCTTGCAAGTTTATAAATTCTTTTCAATAACTCTAATCAATTATGGATTTGACTCTGTTAAGATTGCTTTAGCCCTTATGTTCATATATGCTTTCTTGGAAATTGATTCATTTTGACTAAGTGGTTGCATTCATTTAGATAGATTGCATATAGGTAGTTTCCTTGCATTGAATAAATGTAATACCCCTTGTTTCTTTCTTGATTTTAGCATGAGGACATGCTATTGTTTAAGTGTGGAGATGTGATAAATCCACATTTCATGGTATTCATTTGCTCTAATTGGATGGATTTTATCAACTTTTCTTACACTTATTCAATGAAATAGCTTGGTTTCGTAAATTCTCCATAAAATTGTGCTCAAAAGTGAAAACATGCTTTTTAGGCCCTTAATTGCTAAATTTTTTTATTTACTTTAATTTCATTTGATGCCTTAATGTATTTTTTTTTGAGTGATTTCAGGCTTGTAAGGCAAAGATTGGATTGAAGCAATGAAGAAAAAGCATGTAAAAGTGGAGAATTCATTAAGAAATGGAGTTTGGAGCTTTTCAGCAAGTGTGCGCACGCACAAGTATGCGTGCATACGCACAAGTGAGAGTCAGCAAATGTGCGTGCGCACAACCTTATGTGCGTACACACAAGTGGAAAAATAGAAAGTGTGCGTACGCACACATCTGTGCCTACACACAAGTCCCAACACGTGACCTCATTAATGCAATTCGCTGACAGCAAATTTTGGGCCTCCAAAACCCAATCCAACTCATTTCTAAAGCTATTTCAATCCTAATCCAAGAGGAGGCAAGGAGAGAGCAATTAGATTTAGATTTTTCCATATTTTTGTCTTAGTTTTCTAGAAAGAGAAGCTCCCCATTCTCTCTAGAATTTAGGTTTTCTTAGTTAATTTCTCTTTAATTTCAGTTATTAATTATTGTTTTTATGTAGTTTCGTTTATGTTTTCATGCTTTATTGTCTTAATTCTGTTAGTTCTTCTTCTTAATTTCTCTTTTATGTCACTTTCTATTTTATGAACACTCTTGAAAATCTTAATTTTCTATTAATTCAATTTAATGTTTCTTTGCTTACTGTTATTTAATTGAGTTGTTATTATTGTTTTCTTGCACTTGGTAGCTTTAGATTTTAGTTTGATTGCAATTTAATATGCTTTTATTTTCATGCACACCAAGTGTTTGATAAAAATGCTTGGCTTAGTTTTTGTTTAGTTTTTCTTCACTCTTGGTTTGAATTGAGGACTTTGGTGACCCTTGAGTCATTGATGTCCATTCTTGATTGATATATTAGAGTAGTTAGTTGATTTAGTTTCCACTAACTCTAAGTCTTCCATTAATAGAGTTGACTAGGACTTGTGGATTGAAATCAATTATGCCTATTTGACTTATCCTTGATGTTAGGGTTGACTAAGTAGGATTAACTCTTCATAATCATCATATGTTTGTGGTCAATGTCTAGGATAGGTTACCTTGACTCTCAATCCTCGCCAAGAGGTTTCTAGCAATTGAATTTCCATTCCTTTTGATTAATTGCCTTGCATTTAATTTCTTTGATATTTAGTCATTATTTGTTTATTTACTTTCTTGATATTTACATTTCTTGTCTCTTACCATCAACCCCATTTTCCCAATAGCCAATAGATGAGCACTTAATTTGCAACTCCTAGGGAAGATGACCCGAGAATTGAAACTCCTGGTTTATATTTGTTTTGAATTGTGACATCTTTTGATTTAAATTTTGATTATGAGAGTTCATTGTTGGTTTGGACTATGCTATTAACGAAGTGATTCTTATTTTGATTAATTCTAAACCGGCAATAATTCTCTCATCAAGGACACAATTTTCGAAAAAAATTTGGAAAAAGAAAACAAGAAAGTTCGAAGTTTTAATCAAGAATAGGAACAAAAGTCTCACACAAAAGACAAAGACTAATAAAGAAAAGAAAAGGTTTTGAAAAAATTTTTGAAAAAAAAATGACACAAAACAAAATAATAAAAAGTACCTAATCTAAGCAACAAGATAATTCGGTAGTTTATCAAATCCGAACAATCCTCGTCAACGGCAGCAAAAACTTGGTGCGCAAAACTGGCTCTGCAATATTCGCACACATAGACCGGTGACGTTAGGATTTTTGGCAGTAAAGAATGTCATAAAAACAGTCGCGTTGTAGATATAGTCTCTAAACCGACAAAAATCCCTTCGTACAAACGTTTTGGGTGTCACAAGTAACAAACCCCTTTAGAAATTGTTAATCGAGTATTCAAACCTCGGGTCGTCTTCTCAAGGAACTGCAAGAAGGTATGTTCTTATTATTGGCTATAAAGGTTATAATCGGGGTTTAGGAGGTGAGAAGCAAGTGATTTAAATGACAAGTAAAGTAAATGGCAATTAAAATAAATAATTACTGTAAAGCAACTTTTGGCAAGGTAAGAGAAATTAGAAGTCCACTTTGTTATCTTTCTCAACAATAATGAAAGTTGAATCTAGATTCCACTTGGTCAACTTTTACTAAAGTAAAAGTAAGTCAAAGGACTAATTAAATTGACCTTTGAATCCTATTTATTTCCTAGGGAAAGGTTGGGATTACTAAAGTTCAGCTCAATTAGCAAGATAACGATTATCAATTAAGTTGAGTTGATAACTGTTGGGTTACTGATTTCTTAACCAGGACCAAAAGGGGAAAAAGTAAATTGCTAGAATAATAAAAATGTCCTTAGATGGGAAGCAATGGTAACTTAAATCAAAGAGAACAATCATAAACTGAAAATACCTCAAATATCATTAATTCAAATAACAATCTATAACATGGAAGAAATTCAAAAATTCACAAATGCTGGAATAAATAAAAGTAAAAGGAAGCTAAAACAAAGAAATGTAAAACCTGGATCGAGAGTCACTCTTACAAACCAAGAGAAATCCTAAATCCTAATCCTAAAAGAGAGAGAGGAGAAGATCTCCCTCTCAACTAAATCTAAATCATCGAAAGTAACAAAAATTTCCAGCTCTGCCTGAATGGATGCGTTCCCTCACTTCATAACCTCTGGTCTATGCCTTCTGGACTTGGATTTGGGCCAAAAAGGGCTTCAGAACTCGCTATGAGCGTTTTCTATAATTTCTGGTGCATGGCCTCTGTCACGCGATCGTGTCGCTCACGCGATCGCGTCAGTCATGCGGCCGCGTCGCTGCTGATTCGTGCTTGGCACGCGATCGCTTCGTCCATGCGGTCGCGTGGATGTCAGTTTCTTCAGAAGCTCCGTTTTGTGCTTTCCTTCCATTTTTATATGTTTCCTTTTCCATCCTTTAAGTCATTCCTACCTGAGAAGATCTGAAACTACTCAACACACTAATCACGACATCGAATGGAAATAAAGGTAATTAAAATAATTAATATTAGAGCTTAGGAAACATGTTTTTCACATACATCACATAATGAGGAAGGGAAAGTAAAACCATGCAATTAATGTGAATAGGTGGGTGAAGGATTGAATAAATCACTCAAATTAAGCACAAAATAACTCATGAAATATGGGTTTATCAACCTCCCCACACTTAAACAATAGCATGTCCTCATGCTAAATCCAAGGTAAAGAATAAGGTAAGGTTAAAGTGGTGGAATGTTATGCAATGCAACCTATTCTAAATGCATCTACCTAATTGAGTCATGCAATTCCAATTTTTTTTCACTCATATATAAAGCTTACATGTAGTCAAGTTAGTTCATATTCTCAAGGAGTCATGTATATGTATAGCCGACCCTTAAATAATGAAGCATTTCAGCAAATGAGATGGGAAAGAAAACATTGTACAAACTTGCAAAACAATTAGTAAATTAAGTACAGATATATGTTGATGAGCTATTGAACCCTCACTGGATTTTGTGTTTACCCTCTAGTCACTCAGTATTTATTGGGTTTATTCACTCTACTTTTCTTTTTATTCTTACTTTCTATAGCTTTGTTTTTCATCTAACCAATCAACAATTATAAAATATAGTCATACCAAAAAGTCATGAGGTCTTTAATTAAGGTTGTAATGGGGCCAAGGTAAAGGTAAGGATATATGTATAAGGTTAAGTGAGCTAATAAGTGAATCCTTAATTAGACTAAGATCTCACCTAACATACATATCTAGTAAAACAAAACTTCTTTACCTAATTTCCTATATTTCCCCACTTGTTGTTACATGCTCATGTTTCAATTTTATTTTTATCCCATGTGCATTGTTGCATTGGGGGGGGTTCTTTTATATCCCCTTTTATTAAATGCTGGAAAATAACTCTTTTTTTTATTTTTTTATTTTTTTTTTGTGAACATGGTAATTGAATCATTTTGATTTCTCATGAGCATGCTTCTCAAATTTATTTTATTTCTTTTAACTCTTCTACCCTTTTGTTTCTATCATCCATGTTCCCAATAGGTTTCCCATGTTTTAATCTATTCATAATTTTCTATCTTAAGCTAACCAAGGATTCAACTTGGGATTTTATTTTGTTTTTCTGCTTAAGGCTAGTAGTGTGGCTAAATAGAATAAAAGGGATTTTAAAGGCTCAAGGGGGCCGACAAGGGTGATTTGAAAGGTAGGTTATTTTGGGGTAAGTGAGCTAAAATCAAATGATGGCCTCAATCATTCTCTTGGTATGTATCTATATTCTATATTCTATAATTGGACATATAGATTAAAGCAAAGTAAAGAACATCAGAATAAAAAGAAGTGAAACACACAGAAATGAAATTATGGTTTGAATGCAACCATACAATTAAGCTCAAGACTTACGGGCTGTGTGTTCTCTAACTCAAGCATCATATATCATTCATATATGTTATGCAGGTTTAGTTAAAAATTTTCATTATTCCCATTATTCCCATTATTTAATGTTCCTCCTTAATGAAATGTTGTCAACTTAACTATATCATGTAATGCTATGTATACAAGGTTTATGGATTTAAATCTGTTATGTTTAATTTCCTAGCTTACTTCCTTTTTATATTTTTCAATTTAAGCTATACTATCATATGCTAAAAAGGGTAAACTATACTAATTAATCCACTAAAAAGTTAGAATTGCGAACTAAACTAAATAACTAAAATAAACTAAATGGCTACAATATGAACTAAGAATGCAGAATTCAAAAAAAAATATAGAGTAAGAATACATAAAAAGCAGCAATGTATAAGTACTCAGAAAATAACAGTAAAAAAAAATATAGAAAAATATCCAAAATAAAAGAAAAAAGATGTAGTGGTTCACCAAAATGAAAACGCCAGAGATGGCGACCTCCCCACACTTAAATGAAGCATCGTCCCTAATGCTCAGTCAAGCCGGGTGTGAAGGGGTGTCATCACTGGTAGGGATGGCAGCTGGAGGCTCTGTGGTGGTGGTGGGCTGAGGGTCTGGCTGCTGTAGAGGTGGGGCTGACTGGATCGGGATCTCCGGATCCGCAGCCTCTATCTGGGGCATAACCTCCTGATGTGGGGCAGCCTGCTCTGTGGCTGCCTGCTGATGGGTCTCTTCCTGGAAATGAGTCTCCACCTCGTGCTCATCCTCCTCCTCCTCTGATGGCTCAGATGGTGTGTCGGGCTCAGAGGAGATGTCACCACCCTGTCGGATCATCAGCTTCAGATGCGAATAGCGTCGCTGGCTGCGACGCTCCAATCTCTCATACCGGCACCGGTTACAGCACTCCATCTGATCAAGCTGTCGGAATAGGCGGTGCACGAGGCGGTATACGGGCTCAGAGGCAGGTGAAGGTGCAGTGGTAGCAGCAGGAGCAGCAGTGGCAGCTGTGGATGAAGAGGGTCCAGCAGACGGTGGGGCTGGCTCATCAGTAGCAGTGAAGGGTGGTGGTCTGTAGCCCAAAGCTAAGAAGTTCCTGCTGTGAGGAATGATCTTCCTGCAATCCGCCGCTGGTGGTCTCTCATCGGCATCCTCCCATGGCACGTCAGCTCGACGGCCTAGCTGTGTAACTAGATACGGAAAAGGGAGGGTGCCTCGGACGTGGACCCTGGCCATAAAATGCCGGATAAAGCGTGGCAGATAAAGGTCCTTCCCCTCCATCACACACCATAGGAGGGTGATCATAGCAGCCGGGATCTCCGTCTCATGAGTACTCAGCATCACATAATTACTCAAGATCTGGTGCCATAACCGAGCCTCATCATTTAAGTACGCCCTCTTGATCCCTCTAGGCATGGTGGTGTCCTGACCCATCTCCCAAGGAACAATCGGGTCCAGTGCTATCCATGCCTTCATAGCATCCCAATCAAACTGCATCTGGTGCATGTCCTCCTCAGCCTTTGAATAACCATCAAGCTGATCGGACTTGGCTGGGAGCTGGAGAATGTCCTTTAAGACCTCTTCAGTGACCAGAATTTGTTTTCCTTTTAGGTTTACGACATCTAGGGTAGTGAGGTAGTAGTTGCAGTAGAATTCCCAGACCCAAGATGCGTTGACCTCTGTCAGTGTTCTTTCCAGAAAGAACCAGCCCCTTTGCTTGATTTGCTTAGTGGTGTACTGTCGGAGTGCTTTTGGAATCTTCAGAGTTCGCTCTAGGTATAGATTTCTGGAGTTTGCAAAAGCCGAGTACTTCAGTTCACAGTACCGGTTTGTAAATTTTATTGGATCATTTGCAGGAAGCAGCTGGTCAGCTTTCTCCTACTGTGTAAAGTTCTTCTCCCGCCATGAGGAATCATGCATGAGGGCAATGATGGACTGGGAGGAATCTCCTCTCTTGCGCTTACCAGAGGCTTTGCCTTTACCTTTCCTCTATGAGGCAGACATCCTGAAAAATGGAAAATCAGGAAATGGATAAAAATAAGGAAGTAAATAGGCAAATAAACAAAGAAAAATCAAAGCGGCAAAAGAGAATTAGAAATTGGTAAATGAGTTAAGGAATGGTGTATTAGGGATTGTATAGAAGTTTTAAAAGTTTGAAAGGAAGATTATACAATCCAAAATTTATCAAAATCAAAGGTAAATAGAAAAATAGTCATTATGCCATGGTTAGAAAGTTAGAGGAAAGTGAAAAAAGAGAAGAGATTTTAAAAGGTTAGCATGGTTAGAATTTGAAAAAGGATGTAGAGAATTAAAATTAGTGAGTTAGTAAGTGGCATAAAGAAAATATTCCATATAACAAGGAGTCACAATTATAGCTAGAATTAACTCACAACCGAACAAGGAAAACAGGGTGATGTTGATTCTAATAGATATAAAGAAAGCAAGAACTGGAATCAGAATATAACAGATGCAGTTTATAAACCAGAAAATCAAGGATGATAAAAAAATCTGCCATAGCATTCATGAAATGGTTTGGGTAAGGCAGAGGACAACAGAGTTTAAAATGCCAAACCAAAACATGAATGAAAACAATTCACAAAAAATTTGGGCAACATTCCGGCTAAAATTGGATTGTCTCGGAAACTAAACAGCAAACAAGGCAATTCATATGAATTAAAAACTTGCTGCAGTCATCTATAATTAATAAAAACATGAAAATTCAGAGTAACAAGCAGCAAATGCAGGAAATCACAGCATATGAACAAGGTCACAGGAACAGCAGAGTTGTAGTAATGATAAAACAGAAGCATGAACAGTGCAAGTAAATAGACCTAGATCCACTAACCACAGCCTAATCTACCTAACAACCTAAAAATCCACTACAGCATGCATATCTATCTATCCGAATGATGAACAGAAACAGAAAAAATTGTAAAATAAATGCGAACGACAGAAAGGTGGCGTGCACCGGAACCTGGTAGGCGGGAGGAGTGGAACGGGGAAGAAAGTGGCTGGGTGGTGGCTGCGGCGGCGTCCGGCGCGGTGGCGGAGAACGGTGACGCGGTGGCGGCTGAGGGGGCAGTTCGGTCAGGGGAAAGGGGGGTAATGGGTGAAATAGGGGAGGGGGTTGGATAGGGGAGAGGGTGGTGGCGCGGCTGGGATGGCCGGCGGTGTGGGTGGTGGTTCGCGGAGGGGGAGGGCAGTGGCGGAGGAGGAGGGAAAGAGAGGAAGAAAGAGGAAGGAGGAAGGGGAGGGAGGAAAGGGGTCGGTGGCGGCTGGGTCGACGGCGGTGGCGGCAATGGTGGATGGGTGGTAGAGGAGAGAAGATGGGGCAGAGAGAGAGAAGAGGGTTGGGGGGCTGCGCGACTGCTGGGGTTCACGTGGCTGGGGGGTTATATTTTCAAATCCACGCGATCGCGTGGGGCACGCGGTCGCGTGGTTGGGGTGAAAATGGGAGTGACGCGATCGCGTGGGGCGCGCGATCGCATGGAAGGGGTAAAAGAGGGGATGACGCGATCGCGGAGGTCGCGCGATCGCGTCACTGGAAATCGTGCTAAACGCACGACTCCAGCACCGTTTCAGCACAACTCACTGTCTCCTTTTGGGGTGGTGTGCAATCCATGTGACGCGATCGCATCGATCACGCGGTCGCGTGGGATTGGTATTGTGCAAGTGACGCGATCGCATAGCGCATGCGATCGCATGGGCCAATTTGTGCAAAATGCACAAGGGCCGCACGATTCCAGCCTAACTTTCTGGACGTTGGATACTGACGCCGATCTTCAGGTCACGTGGCCGCGTGGATGACGCGGTCGCGTGGATAATGTGTTCGTAGTGTGACGCGATCGCATGGGGCATGCGATCGCGTGGTGCATCCCCTTTTTTTTTTAAACTGAATGCAAGATGCAATGCTTAATGTGAATGCTATGCATGAGTCCAGGTTTAATAAAATAGAAATAAAATTCAAAAACAAACAAAGTGAAATAAAATTAAAATTGTGAAAGGAACGATCATACCATGGTGGGTTGTCTCCCACCTAGCACTTTTAGTTAAAGTCCTTAAGTTGGACATTGAAAGGGCTTCCTGTTATGGCGGTTTATGTTTAAAGTCGTCCAAAAATCTCCACCAGTGCTTGGAATGCCAATAGCCTCCGGGGTCCCAAACTAGGCATGCAAAGCTTCTGAGCAGCTTCTGACAAATTTTCAGGCCCCTGGGGTGACGAATGTCAGAATAGATTCCAGGATCCCAAGCTTTGCTATTAAATCCGCCTCCGTCTTGATCTATACGTTTCCATCTGGGCGGTTCAAAAAGTAGAATCTCAACATGGTGACCAAACGTTCTCCGTGATCCATGCAATTGAGCATGATACCAATCCGTGTACTTCGAGGTAAAGCGTGGAACATTATTGAACCTTGTGCACGAGCTCAGAGTGCGAGCCATTTCCCTCTTACTCTTAAAGCCACAAAGAGCTCTAAGCTGGCCATCGGTTTCAAGTAAACCATATTCAAGTGGATAAGTGAAGTTAAAGGTTAAGGATTGTACCCACTTGAAGCTTGTATTAGGAGGCAATGGCCTTGGGATAGGTGTTTCCGGTGGTTCTGTAAGTTCTACTCCCTTGTGCTCTTCTGTGAATTCCGCCACTTCCTTACAAGGTTCTACAATTGTACCTGTGTCCCGGTCAAAGTCTTCTATGTCTTCCTCATCACTTGAGTCATAGACTGGAGGTTGAGAGAAATCTACCTCCGCATCGTCTTCATATTCACTTGGGGAAGATTCTTCGATCTCAGAGAATTCACTTGCAGATGCCAGTTCATCACTAGGAGAATTTGACTTGTGACTATCATTATCAAGGGAATATGTGTCCTGGGTTATTCCGTATGATTCTTCATAAACAACTTGCCTTGGAGATTGTACAATATCCTCCCTAGCATCAACTGTATCGTCCTTGACGGAGTCCTCCTCAGTTCTGGATTCCCATGGAGGTTCAGCATCTCCTAGATCTTCAACCAACTCTTCTTCTTGAGTGATGACAGCTTCTTCTACTTGTTCTAGTACGAATTCATTCTCTGTCTTGTCCACTGGAGTTTCTGGTATCTCCTTCATGCTACGCTCTTTGTTAGACTGTTCACATGGGGCTGTGGCTGATCCTTGTGAATTTGAGCGCCTAGAAACCCATTGAATTATTGCTTGCTCCAGTTGTTGAATGGTTGTTTGAAATTTATTTACTGTTTCCGTTAGGCGAACCTCTGCTTCTCGGGTTGCTGGACTTGGACATGACACAAAGGAAAGTGGTGGTGATTGGGAGCGATTGGATTGGTACTGGGGTAAGGAAGGATCATATGGTGGCGAATGGTGAAGAGAAGCTTGTGAGTGTGGTGGTTTAAGGTTATATTGAAAGGATGGTTTACATGCACGGGGTGGGGCTTGTTGGTAGTTACAAGGTTGTCCACCATATCTTTCAGCTGGGTATGCATTGTAGAATGGTCTTTATCCAGGATATCTTGGAGGGTGTTGCTGCCAAAAGGGTTGATTAGATCCTCTTGGTTCCATCCATCCTTGATTGGTCTGACCTTGATGCGTGTTCCTGCTGTAACTTCTATTTCCTTTAACAATATTAGAACCAAACTCAAAGCGAGAGGGGTGAGAGTTCATGGTAGCAAATAAAGATAAACAGGAAAAACAAAAATAAATAAACAAGCAAAAGAAAAATATTTACAATAACCAATAATAAGGCACACGTTAGCAGTTCCTCGGCAACGGTGCCATTTTGACGTTAGGATTTTTGCCAGTAAAGAATGTCATAAAAACAGTCGCGTTGTAGATATAGTCTCTAAACCGACAAAAATCCCTTCGTAAAAACTTTTTGGGTGTCACAAGTAACAAACCCCTTTAGAAATTGTTAACCGAGTATTCAAACCTCGGGTTGTCTTCTCAAGGAACTGCAAGAAAGTATGTTCTTATTATTGGCTATAAAGGTTGTAATCGGGGTTTAGGAAGTGAGAAGCAAGTAATTTAAATGACAAGTAAAGTAAATGGCAATTAAAATAAATAATTACTGTAAAGCAAATTTTGGCAAGTTAAGAGAAATTAGAAGTCCACTTTGTTATCTTTCTCAACAATAATGAAAGTTGAATCTAGATTCCACTTGGTCAACTTTTACTAAAGTAAAAGTAAATCAAGGGACTAATTAAATTGACCTTTGAATCCTATTTATTTCCTAGGGAAAGGTTGGGATTACTAAAGTTCAGCTCAATTAGCAAGATAACGATTATCAATTAAGTTGAGTTGATAACTGTTGGGTTACTGATTTCTTAACCAGGACCAAAAGGGGAAAAAGTAAATTGCTAGAATAATAAAAATGTCCTTAGATGGGAAGCAATGGTAACTTAAATCAAAGATCATAAACTGAAAATACCTCAAATATCATTAATTCAAATAACAATCTATAACATGGAAGAAATTCAAAAACTCACTGATCAATTCAAATGCTGGAATAAATAAAAGTAAAAGGAAGCTAAAACAAAGAAATGTAAAACCTGGATCGAGAGTCACTCTTACAAACCAAGAGAAATCCTAAATCCTAATCCTAAAAGAGAGAGAGGAGAAGATCTCCCTCTCAACTAAATCTAAATCATCGAAAGTAACAAAAATTTCCGGCTCTGCCTGAATGGATGCGTTCCCTCACTTCATAACCTCTGGTCTATGCCTTCTGGACTTGGATTTGGGCCAAAAAGGGCATCAGAACTCGCTATGAGCGTTTTCTACAATTTCTGGTGCGTGGCCTCTGTCACGCGATTGCGTCGCTCACGCGATCGCGTCAGTCATGCGGCTACGTCGCTGCTGATTCGTGCTTGGCACGCGATCGCTTCGTCCATGCGATCGCGTGGATGTCAGTTTCTTCAGAAGCTCCGTTTTGTGCTTTCCTTCCATTTTTATATGTTTCCTTTTCCATCCTTTAAGTCATTCCTACCTGAGAAGATCTGAAACTACTCAACACACTAATCACGGCATCGAATGGAAATAAAGGTAATTAAAATAATTAATATTAGAGCTTAGGAAACATGTTTTTCACATATATCACATAATGAGGAAGGGAAAGTAAAACCATGCAATTAATGTGAATAGGTGGGTGAAGGATTGAATAAATCACTCAAATTAAGCACAAAATAACTCATGAAATATGGGTTTATCAACCGGCAAGTGCACCAGGTCGTCCAAGTCATACCTCAGGTGAGTGAGGGTCGATCCCACGGGGATTGTTAGTTTGAGCAAGCAGTGGCTATATTGTAGATCTTAGTCAGGCAGATAGAAAAGATGATTGTTGTGGAAAAATGCATAAAACAGAATAAATAAATAAAACGTTACTAGATAGGTGTGAAATCAATAGTGTGAGAACGGTTGAGGCTTCGGAGATGCTTCTTCCTTCTGGATGAACTTTTCTCACCATCTACTCCAAATTCTGATTGATTCTTTCCATGGCAGGCTATAAATGATTAACGCCGGGTCAGTGGTCATTAATCTCCTCTGCTTCAGATCAAATGTCGGGTCAGCAATCATCCAATCTGAATGGGGGTGAAGCTCTAGCAGTCTATTCCCTTGGTGATTGACGTTAGGATTTTTGCCAGTAAAGAATTTCATAAAAACAGTCGCGTTGTAGATATAGTCTCTAAACTGACAGAAATCCCTTCGTACAAACGTGTTTGTTTGTCACAAGTAACAAACCCTTTGAAATTGATAACCGAGTATTCAAACCTCGGGTCGTCTTCTCAAGGAATTGCAGGGAGGTATGTTCTTGTTATTGGTTATGAGTCTTGTAAATTGAGGTTTTGGAAGTAAGGTGGGAATATGTGGTGCACGAAATTGTGATCTCAGGCAACGGCGCCAGAAACTCTGTACGCACGTCTTAATAAATCGTTTTTCATTCACAACTTCGATACAACTAACCAGCAAGTGTACTGGGTCGTCCAAGTAATAAACCTTACGTGAGTAAGGGTCGATCCCACGGAGATTGTTGGTATGAAGCAAGCTATGGTCACCTTGTAAATCTCAGTCAGGCGTTTATACAATAGTTATGGAGTTTTCGAACATAAATAATAAATAGATAGAAAATAAGGATAGAAACACTTATGTTTATCATTGGTGAGAATTTCAGATAAGTGTATAGAGATGCTTTCGTTCCTCTGAACCTCTGCTTTCCTGCTGTCTTCATCCAATCAGTCTTACTCCTTTCCATGGCTGGCTTTATGTAAGGACATCACCGTTGTCAATGGCTACTTTTTATCCTCTCTGGAAAATGGTCCGATGCGCTGTCACTGCATGGCTAATCGTCTGGAGGCATCACCCTTGTCAATGGCTGCATCCCATCCTCTTGTGAAAATGGTCCAAATGTTCTGTCACAGCACGGCTAATCATCTGAGGTTCTCGATCATACTGGAATAGGATTCACCCTCCTTTTGTGTCTGTCACTACGCCCAGCACTCGCGAGTTTGAAGTTCGTCATAGTCACTCAATCCCAGAGTCCTACTCGGAATACCACAGACAATGTTTAGACTTTCCGGACTCTCATGAATGCAACCATCAATCTAGCTTATACCACGAAGATTCTGATTAAGAGATCCAAGAGATACTCATTCAATCTAAGGTGGAACGGAAGTGGTTGTCAGGCACGCGTTCGTGGGGGAATGATGATGATTGTCACGTTCATCACATTCAGGTTGAAGTGCGAATGAATATCTTAGAAGCGGAATAAGTTGAATTGAATAGAAAAACAGTAGTACTTTGCATTAATCTTTGAGGAACAGTAGAGCTCCACACCTTAATCTGTGGAGTGCAGAAACTCTACCGTATGAAAATACATAAGTGATAATGGTCCAGACATGGCCGAATGGCCAGCCCCCATGAAAGTCTAAGATAGCATAAAACTGATCAAAGATGTCTAATACAATAGTAAAAAGTCCTATTTATACTAAACTAGTTATTAGGGTTTACAGAAGTAAGTAATTGATGCATAAATCCACTTCCGAGGCCCACTTGGTGTGTGCTTGGGCTGAGCTTGAATGTTACACGTGTAGAGGTCAATCTTGGAGTTGAACGCCAGTTTGTAACGTATTTCTGGCGTTCAACTCTGGCTTGTGACGTGTTTCTGGCGTTTAACTCCAGACAGCAGCATAGAACTGGCGTTCAACGTCCTTTTACATCATCTAAACTCGGCCAAAGTATGGACTATTATATATTTCTGGAAAGCCCTGGATGTCTACGTTCTAACGCAATTGGAAGCGCGCCATTTTGAGTTTTGTAGCTCCAGAAAATCCACTTTGAATGTAGGGAGGTCAGAATCCAACAGCATCAGCAGTCCTTCTTCAACCTCTGAATCTGATTTTTGCTCAAGTCCCTCAATTTCAGCCAGAAAATACCTGAAATCACAGAAAAACACACAAACTCATAGTAAGTCCAGAAATGTGAATTTAACATAAAAACTAATGAAAATATCCCTAAAAGTAACTAGATTCTACTAAAAACATACTAAAAACAATGCCAAAAAGCGTATAAATTATCCGCTCATCACAACACCAAACTTAAATTGTTGCTTGTCCCCAAGCAACTGAAAATCAAATAGGATAAAAAGAAGAGAATATACTATAAATTCCAAACTATCAATGAAACATAGCTCCAATCAGATGAGCGGGACTTGTAGCTTTTTGCCTCTTGAATAGTTTTGGCATCTCACTTTATCCATTGAGGTTCAGAATGATTGGCATATATAGGAACTCAGAGTTCAGATAGTGTTATTGATTCTCCTAGTTCAGTATGTTGATTCTTGAACACAGCTACTTTATGAGTCTTGGCCGTGGCCCTAAGCACTTTGTTTTCCAGTATTACCACCGGATACATAAATGCCACAGACACATAATTGGGTGAACCTTTTCAGATTGTGACTCAGCTTCGCTAAAGTCCTCAATTAGAGGTGTCCAGGGTTCTTAAGCACACTCTTTTTTTTTTGCTTTGGACCTTGACTTTAACCGCTCAGTCTCAAGTTTTCACTTGACACCTTCACGCCACAAGCACATGGTTAGGGACAGCTTGGTTTAGCCGCTTAGACCAGGATTTTATTCCTTTAGGCCCTCCTATCCACTGATGCTCAAAGCCTTGGGATCCTTTATATTTACCCTTGCCTTTTGGTTTTAAGGGTTATTGGCTTTTTGCTCTTGCCTCTTGGTTTTAAGAGCTTTGGCTTTTCCTGCTTGCTTTTTCTCTCTATTTTTTTTTTTCGCTATTTTTTTCCTGCAAGCTTTGTTCTTTGCTGCTTTTTCTTGCTTCAAGAATCATTTTTATGATTTTTCAGATTATCAAATAATATGTCTCTTTGTCATCATTCTTTCAAGAGCCAACATATTTAACATTCTTAAACAACAACTTCAAAAGACATATGCACTGTTCAAGCATTCATTCAGAAAACAAAAAGTATTGTCACCATATCAATATAATTAAACTAAGTTCAAGGATAAATTCGAAACTCATGTACTTCTTGTTCTTTTGAATTAAAACATTTTTCATTTAAGAGAGGTGATGGATTCATAGGTCATTCATAACTTTAAGACATAGTTACTAACTACTAATGATCATGTAATAAGACACAAACTTAGATAAGCACTTAACATAGAAAATAAAAAACAAAGAATGTAAGAACAAGGAATGAATCCACCTTAGTGATGGTAGCGTTTCCTTCTTGAGGAACCAATGATGTCCTTGAGCTCTTCTATGTCTTTTCCTTGTCTTTGTTGCTCCTCCCTCATTGCTTTTTTATCTTCTCTAATTTCATGAAGGATGATGGAGTGCTATTGATGTTCCGCCCTTAGTTGTCCCATGTTGGAACTTAATTCTCCTAGGGAGGTGTTGATTTTCTCCCAATAGTTTTGTGGAGGAAGATGCATTTGAGGCATCTCCGGGATCTCATGGTGATGAGCTTCATGCGTCTCTTGAGATCCATGAATGGGTTCTCTTGCTTGCTCCATCCTTTTCTTAGTGATGGGATTCTCTTCCTCAATGGGAATGTCTCCTTCTATGAAAGCTCTAGCTGAGTAACATAGATGGCAAATAAGATGAGGGAAAGCTAGCCTTGCCCCAAGAGAGGGCTTTTCGGCTATTTTGTAGAGTTCAAGGGAGACAACTTCATGAACTTCTACTTCCTCTCCAATCATGATGCTATGGATCATGATGGGCCGATCCACAGTAACTTCAGATCGGTTGCTAGTGGGGATGATGGAGCGTTGGATGAACTCCAACCATCCTCTAGCCACAGGCTTGAGGTCCAGTCTTCTTAATTGAACCGGCTTGCCTTTGGAGTCAATCTTTCATTGAGCTCCTTCCACACATATGTCCATGAGGACTTGGTCCAACCTTTGATTAAAGTTGACCCTTCTAGTGTAGGGGCGTGCATCTCCTTGCATTATAGGCAAGTTGAACGCCAGCCTCACATTTTCCGGACTAAAATCTAAGTATTTCCCCCGAACCATTGTAATATAATTCTTTGGGTTTGGGTTCTTACTTTGATCATGGTTCCTAGTGATCCATGCATTGGCATAGAACTCTTGAACCATTAGGATGCCGACTTGTTGGATTGGGTTTGTTAGAACTTCCCAACCTCTTCTTTGGATTTCATGTCGGATCTCCGGATACTCATTCTTCTTGAGCTTGAAAGGGACCTCGGGGATCACCTTCTTCTTGGCCACAACATCATAGAAGTGGTCTTGATGAACTTTGGAGATGAATCTTTCCATCTCCCATGACTCGGAAGTGGAAGCTTTTGTCTTCCCTTTCTCTTTTCTAGAGGATTCTCCGGTCTTGGGTGCCATCAATGGTAATGGAAAAACAAAAAGCTTATGTTTTTACCACACCAAACTTAGAATATTGCTCGCCCTCGAGCAAGAGAAGAAAGAATAGATGAAGAAGAAGAAGAAAATATGGAGGAGAGGGGGAAGGGGTGTATTTGGCCAAGAAGGGGAAGAGAGGGTTGTGTTGTGTGAAAATGAAGAAGAATGGAGGGCTTTATATAGGGAAGGGAGGGGGGGTAAGGTTCGGCCATAAGGGTGGGTTTTGGGTGGGAAATTGATTTTGAATTTTAAAGGTAGGTGGGGTTTATGAAGTAGGTTTATGGGGAAGAGTGGATGGGTGTGAGTGGTGAAGTGGTGATAGGGAAGAGAGATTGAGGTGATTGGTGAAGAGTTTTGGGGAAGAGTGTTTATGGGATTGTGTGAAAGAGGGGTGAGAAGAAGTGAGTGGAGGTAGGTGGGGATCTTGTGGGGTCCACAGATCCTGAGGTGTTCAAGGATTTACAACCTTGCACCAAATTGGGCATGCAAAATGCCCTTGCACACAACTCTGGGCGTTCAGCGCCAGATTGGTGCTTGTTCTGGGCGTTGAACGCCCATTTGTTGCCTATTTTTGGCGTTGAACGCCAGAACCATGCTTGTTCTGGGCGTTCAGCGCCAGCTCTTCTCCAGGGTGCAATTCTGGCGTTCAAACGCCCAGATGCTGCCCATTTTGGGTGTTCAGCGCCAGAACTATGCTCTGTTCTGGCGTTGAACGCCAGCCAAATGCTTCTTACTGGCGTTTAAATGCCAGTAAGGTCTTCCTCTAGGGTGTGATTTTTCTTCTGCTGTTTTTGATTCCGTTTTCAATTTTTATATTTATTTTGTGACTCCACATGATCATGAACCTAATAAAACATGAAAGAACAAGAAAAATAAAATTAGATAAATAAAAATTGGGTTGCCTCCCAACAAGCGCTTCTTTAATGTCAATAGCTTGACAGTGGGCTCTCATGGAGCCTCACAGATGTTCAGAGCATTGTTGAGACTTCCCAACACCAAACTTAGAGTTTGACTGTGGGGGCTCTGGTTGACTCTGTTTTGAGAGAAGCTTACTGTGCCTCTTTTCCATGTTTACAGAAGGGTAACCTTGAGTTGTAAACACAAGGGAGTCCTCATTCAATTGAAGGACTAATTCACCTCTGTCAATATCAATCACAGCTCTTGCTGTGGCTAGGAAAGGTCTTCCAAGGATGATGGATTCATCCTCATCCTTCCCAGTATCAAGGATTATGAAATCAGCAGGGATATAAAGGCCTTCAACCTTTATTAACACGTCCTCTACTTGTCCATAAGCCTATTTTCTTGAATTGTCTGCCATCTCTAATGAGATTTTAGCAGCTTGCACCCCAAAGATTCCCAGTTTTTCTATTACAGAGAGGGGCATGAGGTTTATCCCTGAACCAAAGGTCACACAGAGCCTTTTCAAAGATCATGTTGCCTATGGTACAAGGTATTACGAACTTTCCAGGATCCTGTTTCTTCTGAGGCAATGTCAGTTGATCCAGATCACTCAGTTTATTGGTGAACAGGGGAGGTTCATCTCCCCAAGTCTCAATACCAAATAATTTGGCATTCAGCTTCATGATTGCACCAAGGTACTTGGTAACTTGATCCTCAGTAACATCCTCATTCTCTTCAGAAGAGGAATACTCATCAGAGCTCATGAATGGCATAAGGAGGTTTAATGGAATCTCTATGGTCTCTAGATGAGCCTCAGATTCCTTTGGTTCCTCAGAGAGAAACTCCTTATTGATCACTGGACGTCCCAGGAGGTCTTCCTCCTTGGGATTCACGTTCTCCTCCTCTTTTGTGGTTTCGGCCATGATGGTCATTTCAATGGCCTTGCACTCTCCATTTGGATTTTCTTCTGTATTGCTTGGGAGAGTACTAGGAGGGATTTCAGTGACTCTTTTACTCAGCTGGCCCACTTGTGCCTCCAAATTTCTAATGGAGGACCTTGTTTCATTTATGAAACTTACAGTGGCCTTAGATAGATCAGAGACTAATTTTGCTAAATTAGATGTATTTTGTTCAGAGTTCTCTGTCTGTTGCTGAGTGGATGATGGAAAAGGTTTACTATTGTTAAACCTATATCTTCCACCATTATTAAAGCCTTGTTAAGGCCTTTGTTGATCCTTCCATGAGAGATTTGGGTGGTTTCTCCATGAGGGGTTATAGGTGTTTCCATAAGGTTCACCCATGTAATTCACCTCTGCTATTGCAGGGTTTTCAGGATCATAAGCTTCTTCTTCAGAAGATGCCTCCTGAGTACTGTTGGATGCAGCTTGCATTCCATTCAGACTCTGAGAAATCATATTGACTTGTTGAGTCAATATTTTATTCTGAGCCAATATGGCATTCAGAGTATCAATTTCAAGAACTCCCTTCTTCTGAGGCGTCCCATTACTCACAGGATTCCTCTCAGAAGTGTACATGAACTGGTTATTAGCAACCATGTCAATGAGTTCTTGAGCTTCTGCAGGCGTTTTCTTTAGGTGAATGGATCCACCTGCAGAAGTATCCAATGACATCTTAGCTAATTCAGACAGACCATCATAGAATATATCCAGGATGGTCCATTCTGAAAGCATGTCAGAAGGACACTTTTTGGTCAGTTGCTTGTATCTCTCCCAAGCTTCATAGAGGGATTCACCTTCTTTCTGTCTGAAGGTTTGAACATCCACTCTAAGCTTGCTCAGCTTTTGAGGAGGAAAGAACTTGGCTAAGAAAGCAGTGACCAGCTTATCCCAAGAGTTCAGGCTATCTTTGGGTTGAGAGTCCAACCACACTCTAGCTCTGTCTCTTACAGCAAAGGGGAAAAGCATGATCCTGTAGATTTCAGGATCTACTCCATTAGTCTTAACAGTATCACAGATCTGCAAGAATTCAGTTAAGAACTGAAAGGGATCTTCAGATGGAAGTCCATGAAACTTGCAGTTTTGCTGCATCAGAGAAACTAGCTGAGGTTTCAGCTCAAAATTGTTTGCTCCAATGGTAGGGATGGAGATGCTTCTTCCATGTAAATTGGAATTAGGTGCAGTAAAGTCACCAAGCATTCTCCTTGCATTATTATTATTTTCGGCTGCCATCTCCTCTTCTTGTTCGAAAATTTCTGAAAGATGCTTGCTGGATTGTTGTAATTTAGCTTCTCTTAGTTTCCTCTTCAGAGTCCTTTCAGGTTCTGAATCTGCTTCTACAAGAATGTTCTTGTCCTTGCTCCTGCTCATATGAAAAAGAGGGACAGAAAAATAATAATAATAGGGGTCCTTTTTACCACAGTATAGATGTCCCTGTGTGAGTAGAAGAAAAGAGGAAGAAAAAGTTCGAACACAGATGGAAGAGGGGGTTCGAATTTGGGTGAGATGAAGTGTTAGTAGATGAATAAATAAATAGAAGGAGATAAGAGAGAGAGAGAATTTTCGAAAATAATTTTTGAAAAAGAGTTAGTGATTTTCGAAAATAGTTTTTGAAAAAGGTTAGTAATTTTCGAGAATTAAAATTAAAAATTAAAATAATTAGTTAATTAAAAAGAAATTTTGAAAAAGAGGGAAGATATTTTCGAAAATTAGAGAGAGAGGGAGTTAGTTAGGTAGTTTTGAAAAAGATAAGAAACAAACAAAAAGTTAGTTAGTTAGTTGAAATAAATTTGAAAATCAATTTTGAAAAGATAAGAAGATAAGAAGTTAGAAAGGATATTTTAAAATCAAATTTTGAAAAAGATAAGATAAAGAGATATTTTTGAAAAGATATGATTGAAATTAGTTTTGAAAAAGATTTGATTTTTGAAAAAGATTTTGAAAAAGATAAGATTTTTAAATTGAAAATTTGATTTGACTCATAAAAACAACTAGATTTTAAAAAGTTTTGAAAAAGTCAACTCAAATTTTCGAAATTTATGAGTGAAAAAGGGAAAGATATTTTTTTTTTATTTTTTGAATTTTTAATGATGAGAGGGAGAAACATGAAAAAGACTCAATGCATGAAAATTTTGGATCAAAACAATGAATGCATGCAAGAATGCTATGAATGTCAAGATGAACACCAAGAACACTTTGAAAATCATGATGAACATCAAGAACTTATTTTTGAAAATTTTATATGCAAAGAAAACATGCAAGACACCAAACTTAGAAATCTTTCATGTTCAGACACTATGAATGCAAAAATGCACATGAAAAACAAGAAAAGACACAAAACATGAAAACGCAAAGATCAAACAAGAAGATTTACCAAGAACAACTTGAAGATCATGAAGAACACTATGTATGCATGAATTTTTTCGAAAAATGCAAGATGAGCATGCAATTGACACCAAACTTAAAATCTGACTCAAGACTCAAACAAGAAACACAAAATATATTTTTTTTTATTTTCTAATTTTTTTGTATTTTTATTTTATATTTTTCGAAAATTAGTGTGAAAAAGAAAAATAAGGATTCCAAAATTTTTAATATGAATTCCAGGAATCTTGTATTCTTATTCTAAAGCTCCAATCTGAGGGTTAGGCATGGCTTAATAGCCAGCCAAGCTTTAGTATGCTATTACATTCATTGAAGTGATTAGTTGAAGACCAATCCCAAAGCAGTTTGGATATGGCTTTACAGCCAGATAGCATTCAACATGTTACCATGAAACTCTAGAATTCATTCTTAAAAAATTCTGAAATAATTTTCGAAAAAAAAGGGAAAATTTTTGAAAGATTTTTGAAAAATTTTTTTGAAAACTTTTTGAAAATAAAATAAGAGAAAAATTACCTAATCTGAGCAACAGGATGAACCGTCAGTTGTCCAAACTCAAACAATCCCCGGCAACGGCGCCAAAAACTCTGTACGCACGTCTTAATAAATCGTTTTTCATTCACAACTTCGATACAACTAACCAGCAAGTGCACTGGGTCAACCAAGTAATAAACCTTACGTGAGTAAGGGTCGATCCCACGGAGATTGTTGGTATGAAGCAAGCTATAGTCACCTTGTAAATCTCAGTCAGGCGGATACACAATAGTTATGGAGTTTTCGAACATAACTAATAAATAGATAGAAAATAAGGATAGAAACACTTATGTTTATCATTGGTGAGAATTTCAGATAAGTGTATAGAGATGCTTTCGTTCCTCTGAACCTCTGCTTTCCTGCTGTCTTCATCCAATCAGTCTTACTCCTTTCCATGGCTGGCTTTATGTAAGGACATCACCGTTGTCAATGGCTACTTTTTATCCTCTCTGGAAAATGGTCCGATGCGCTGTCACTGCATGGCTAATCATCTGGAGGCATCACCCTTGTCAATGGCTGCATCCCATCCTCTTGTGAAAATGGTCCAAATGCTCTGTCACACCACGGCTAATCATCTGAGGTTCTCGATCATACTGGAATAGGATTCACCCTCCTTTTGCGTCTGTCACTACGCCCAGCACTCGCGAGTTTGAAGTTCGTCACAGTCATTCAATCCCAGAGTCCTACTCAAAATACCACAGACAATGTTTAGACTTTCCGGACTCTCATGAATGCTGCCATCAATCTAGCTTATACCACGAAGATTCTGATTAAGAGATCCAAGAGATACTCATTCAATCTAAGGTGGAATGGAAGTGGTTGTCAGGCACGCGTTCGTGGAGGAATGATGATGATTGTCACGTTCATCACATTCAGGTTGAAGTGCGAATGAATATCTTAGAAGCAGAATAAGTTGAATTGAATAGAAAAACAGTAGTACTTTGCATTAATCTTTGAGGAACAGCAGAGCTCCACACCTTAATCTGTGGAGTGCAGAAACTCTACCGTATGAAAATACATAAGTGATAATGGTCTAGGCATGGCCGAATGGCCAGCCCTCATGAAAGTCTAAGATAGCATAAAACTGATCAAAGATGTCTAATACAATAGTAAAAAGTCCTATTTATACTAAACTAGTTACTAGGGTTTACAGAAGTAAGTAATTGATGCATAAATCCACTTCCGGGGCCCACTTGGTGTGTGCTTGGACTGAGCTTGAATGTTACACGTGTAGAGGTCAATCTTGGAGTTGAACGCCAGTTTGTAATGTATTTCTGGCGTTCAACTCTGGCTTGTGACGTGTTTCTGGCGTTTAACTCCATACAGCAGCATAGAACTGGCGTTCAATGCCCTTTTACATCGTCTAAACTCAGCCAAAGTATGAAATATTATATATTACTGGAAATCCCTGGATGTCTATTTTCCAACGCAATTGGAAGCGCGCCATTCTGAGTTCTATAGCTCTAGAAAATCCACTTTGAGTGCAGGGAGGTCAGAATCCAACAGCATCAGCAGTCCTTCTTCAACCTCTGAATCTGATTTTTGCTCAAGTCCCTCAATTTCAGCCAGAAAATACCTGAAATCATAAAAAAATACACAACCTCATAGTAAAGTCCAGAAATGTGAATTTAACATAAAAACTAATGAAAACATCCCTAAAAGTAACTAGATTCTACTAAAAACATACTAAAAACAATGCCAAAAAGTGTATAAATTATCCGCTCATCAATATGTTATATGACAAGTAAAATAAAATAATAATAATAAAAATAAACTCTTGACAATGTATGAGAAATTGGAAGTCCAGACTTAGTTATCCTTATCAATAATAATGAAAGTTGAATCTTAATTCCACTTAGTTGACCTTTACTAAAGTAAAGGAAAGTCAAGTGACTAATTAGTTTGATCTTCGAATCCTATTTATTTCCTAAGAAAAAGTTGGAATTATTGAAGCTCAGTTCAATTAGCAAAGATAACAGTTATCAATTATGTTGAGCTAAGATAACTCTTGAGTTCTGCTTTCTTAACCAAGACCAAAAGCGGAAAAGGTAAATTTGCTGGAATAAAAATGCCTTCAGATGTAAAGCAACAATAACATAAATTAAAGAAAGCAATCATGAATTGAAATACCTCAAATAACATTAATAAGGGAAATTATAATCTAACATGAAGAGTTCATAAACTTAATTGGAAGAATAAATAAAAATAAAGAACCTGGGATTGAGAGTCACTCCTAAAAACTAAGAGAAGTCCTAAATGCTAAGAGAGAGAGGAGAGAACCTCTCTCCAAACTAAATCTAAATCATGAGAAGTGAATTATGAGAGCCTTCTTATGAATGGATGCATTCCTTCACTTTATAGCCTCTAATTTGTGTTTTCTGCGCCGAGAACTGGGTCAGAAACAGCCCAGAATTCGCTCGTCTCGAATTCAATCACGCTGGATTTCCGTCACTGCGACGCGGCCGCATGGAGCACGCGGTCGCGTCGCCTAGGGTTAGGAAAACTATGGTATATTATATATCAAATTGAAGCCCCGGACGTTAGCTTTCCAACGCAACTGGAACCGCATCGTTTGGACCTCTGTAGCTAAAGTTATAGTCGTTTGAGTGCGAAGAGGTCAGGCTGGACAGCTTAGCAATTTCTTCAACTTCTTGTATTCCTTCCACTTTTGCATGCTTCTTTTCCATCCTCTGAGCCATTCCTGCCCTGTAATCTCTGAAAGCACTTAACACACATATCAAGGAATCTAATGGTAATAAGAGAGGATTAATATTAGCAAAGATAAGTCCAAAGAAACATGTTTTCAATTAAAGCACATAATTAGGAAGGCAAATGTAAAACCATGCAAATAGTATGAATAAGTGGGTAAAGAGTAGATAAAAACCACTCAATTGAGCACAAGATAAACCATAAAATAGTGGTTTATCAACCTTCCCACACTTAAACATTAGCATGTCCTCATGCTAAGCTCAAGAGAAGCTAAAAGATCAAGAGGAATGGTAGAATGTATGAAATGCAACCTATCTATATGACTGCAACTACATGCAAAATGTTTCTACCTATTTGGTTAAAAATAAATAAATTCTCCAAGACAAATATAAATCAGATTCCACTAATTCAAATTATACAATAAAAAGCAAGTAAACTTTTAAGAAGATAGCTCATGAAAGCAGGGAACATAGAATCAAGCATTGAACCCTCACTGGTAGTGTATATCACTCTAATCTCTCAAGTGTAGGGTTATTCACTCTACTCTTCTCTAGTCATGCTTTCTAAACCTTGTTCTTCATCCAACCAATCAACATTATTTAATGTACCAATGCAAACATCATGAGGTCTTTTCAAGGTTGTAATGGGCTAAGGTAAAGGTAAGGATATATGTATGGCCAAGGGAGCTATAATATGAATCTTTAATTAACCTAAACTTTCACCTAACATACATATACTCTATATAATTCTAATTCATGCCTAGCTACCCAAGATTCCCACTTTTACATCACATACTCATGTATCAACTTTTTCTTTTTAATTTATCACATGTGCATTGATTTTTTCATTAACTCAACATTGGGGTAATTTTGTCCCCTTATTTATTTATTTATATTATATTATATTATATTATATATATATATATATATTTTTTTTTTCTTTTTCTCGTTTTTTTTTAATCATAAAAGCAAACATAACTTATCAATGCACATGGATTTTTCATTATTTTTCTATTTTGGTTTTTCATGAGTAGGTTCCCAAATTTTCCATATTCAAATAAATTAAAAACATGATACATTCCCTTATCAACCGATGTTCCCACAATTTTCCCACACTTATTTGATACACAATCTCTATCTTAAGCTAACCAAAGATTCAATTGGGATAATTAATTTATTTTCCGCTTAAGGCTAGTGATGTGGTAAAATATAGAACAAATGGGGATTAAAAGGCTCAAAGTGGCTGACAAGGGTGATTTAAAGGGTAGGCTTATTTGGGATAAGTGAGCTAAAATAAAACAATGGCCTCAATTATGTGCAAGCATGTAAATATACTAAATAATGGACATATAGAATGGAACAAAGCAAAGATTACAATTATAGAGAAGAAAACACACAAGAATAAAATATTTATGGTTAAATAATGTAACCATATAAATAAGCTCAAAATCTCATAGGTTGTGTGTTCTTTGGCTCAAAAACCATGTTCCACATACAACTTCAAACAAGTTTTAACATAAAAAAATTTTTTTCAATTTAAATTAGTGAAATTTTTCAAAGATAGGGTCTTAAAAGAATTTTATTACTTTAACCAAGTAGTAACTAAATGCATAAAATCAAACAAATATGCAAATGCAATAACTAATTTAACAAAGAAAATTTAAACATTGGTGTTGAAACAGAAAGGTACTAACCCATGGAGATCGGTATCGACCTCCCCACACTTAAAGATTGCACCGTCCTCGGTGCATGCTAAGATGTGCAAGTGGACGGGTGGCTTCAACTGATGCTTTTCTCTATAGATTGTGCAGATTGACTTGCCTGTCTCCCCATGTAAACGTCTTCCGGTTCTCTTCCGGTGGCCATCCTGAAAGAAAAAGGGAAGAAGAGTAACCTAGAAATAAAGATAGGAAAATAAATACAGTATGGATGGGTTAATGCCAAATAATAAGGGTCTCAATTACATGGTAGCTACAACATGCAAGTGAGAAAATAATAGAAGCCATGGCATACCAGTGGTACAAAATGTACAACAATGGGGAAGAGAGTGGGGAAGGAGAGATAATATAAATTCATGTCAATGCAAAAGTAATACAGATATAAAAGATTGGCATTGATTTAAATAATATTACTCAATCAGAATTAAACAAGTCCTTAAGCACCAAGAAAATACCAAAAAAGATGTAACAGTTGAATAAGAACATTTGAACACCATTGGTAAAATAATAAATTTAGAAAAATAAAAATATGCAATGAATGAAAGTATGCAAATAAATAAAATAAAATAAAAGATAAGAAGAATGAGAAGGGAAAGAAATAAAGTAAGAAAGAAAGAAGAAAGAAGAAAGAAGATAGAAGAAATTAGGATTAGAGAAGAAAAGAGAAGAAAATTGGCACTAATCTGGATAGGTTGTGTGACGCTGGCAACGCGGTTGCGTGGGTGACGCGGTCGCGTGGTGCACAATAAGGTCAGGCGACGCGGACGCGTGGGGCACGTGATCGCCTGACTTGATTTATGCTAGTGGCGCGAGTGCAGCCTCGCGGTCGCATAACTCTCTGTTCGAAACTTGG
Source organism: Arachis hypogaea (assembly GCF_003086295.3). Classification (NCBI taxonomy): domain Eukaryota; kingdom Viridiplantae; phylum Streptophyta; class Magnoliopsida; order Fabales; family Fabaceae; genus Arachis; species Arachis hypogaea. Next base: position 35,150,232 of record NC_092049.1, on the reverse strand, counting down.
TATTGCCAAAATTCAGGGTGACGCGGTCATGTGGTCGACGCGATCGCGCGGGTGGCCTTATTTCCAATATGACGCGGACGTGTAGGTGATGCGTTTGCGTGGCAGGGCTTGTGTTGCTAGCACGGATCCAGCCCAATTTCAGCTCAACTTTCAGCCATACACCCTTGTTACGTCGATTTACAGGGCCACGCGGTCGCGTGGGTGACGCGGACGCGTGGGAAGCTATTTTGCAAATGACGCGGCCGCATCAGCGACGCGGTCGCGATGGAAGATTTGTGCCATTGGCACGCCTCCAGCCCTGTTCCTGCATAACTCTCTGTTCAATTTCTTTTCCTCCTAACGCACTGGTGACGCGGACGCGTCAGTGACGCTGCCGCGTCACGTGTGTGCTTTTTTTTTTTTCAAGTCTGAAATAAAATATGCAGAATGCAGTGTTAATATGAATGTGATGCAAAACTCTAGGTACAATAAAATAAAATAAAATAAAATAAAACTCAAAAACAAATAAAACTAACTAAAAATGAAAAAGGAACGAACATACCATGGTGGGTTGTCTCCCACCTAGCACTTTTAGTTAGAGTCCTTAAGTTGGACATTTGGTGAGCTCCCTATTATGGTGGCTTATGCTTGTATTCATCCAGGAATCTCCACCAGTGTTTGTGATTCCAATGGCCTCCGGGGTCCCAAACTAGGCGCAGAAAGCCTTCAAGTAAGTTAAAGCAAGTGACAAGGCCCCAAGAGTGTAGATTGTTGGAATGAATTCCGGGATCCCAAACCTTGCTTTTGCACCCGTCTTCGAGTTGATTATCATGATTCCATCCGGGTGGCAAGCAATCTGAATTCTCACTAAAGCGGCCAACCAACTTCCTAGACCCATTCAGTTGAGCTTTACACCAACCTTTGCAATTAAACTTTGAGTATGCAACCATGTTGAACCTTGCAGGACAGTTCTTACTACTGACTATCTTCCTTTTACTCTTAATGCCACAAAGAGTTCTAAGTTGACCATCCTTCTCCAGTAGACCATATTCAAGTGGAATTAGAAAGCTAAGGGATATGAATTTTACCCACTTGAATGTTGTGAAGGATGATGGCAACTTAGGGGGAGGAGACTCCAATAACTTTGGCAAGGTGATTTCATGATCCACTCCCTTGTGCTCTTCGACAACTTTCACCTCTTTGCAAGTTTCTTCAATATTAACCTCTTCTTCTTGGTAGCTTTCTTCCAATTCAATCTCTTTTTCATTGCTCACCAAGGGCATGGAAGGAGGCTCTGTGACTGGACTTTCCAATGGAGGTACAGCATCTCTTAAGTCTGCAACCACTTCTTCCTTTTTAATAATTGCTGCTTTGTCCAGTTGTTTAAGTATAAAATCATACTCATCCTCGATGGTTTTCTTTCCATGACAACTCCTTTCAACTACTCTTTCATCTTCAAGGGTCTCTCCTAAATTTACCCATAGGGCCTCCTCTAGCTCTTTATGAAGTATGGATTCGCAAAGATGATTCCTTCTTTCCTGTTTCATATCAATAGCATAATTGGGATCATCTTGCTCTTGGATTGATAGATGTGGGTGATCTTCCATGGAGGGTGGTGATGGGATGAAAAGATCATTATGTGGTTGAAAAGGAAGTTTACTAGAGCTTGAGGGTTGATTGTTGAAGGTATTTGGTGGTCTGATTTGGGCGACGAGAGCTTGTATAGTGGAGTTTAGATCGGCAAGTGCTTTCTCCATGGAGGTTTGTGGTGGATAGGAGGGTTCATTTGGCTCATAAGGTGGTTGGTATGGTGGATACGGGTTAGGGTCATATGGAGGTGAATGGTGAAAAGGGGCTTGTGAGTATGGTGGTCCAAAGTCATGTTGAGGAAAGGGTTCATAGGCATATGGTGGTGGTTGTTGATAGTCCACTGCAGGTGGTTGTTGCCATGAGGGTTGATCAAATCCTTGTGGCTCCTCCCATCTTTGATTGTTCCAACCTTGATGCCTGTTCTCATTGTAATTTCTTCTTCCTGCAACATAATTGTAACCAGACTCGTAGCGATGGGGTGAGAACACATGATAGTAAACAAAAATTAAAAACGAAAATAAAATCAAATTTTAAATTAAAAGGTTATTTAAAATTTAAATTTTTTTTTTGAAATTTGAAATTTGAAATTTGAAAAATTTTTAAATTGAATTTTGAAAATTTTTAAATTTAAATTTTGAAATTTGATTTTTGAAATAAGATAAGATAAAATAAAAATTTTAAAATAAAAACCAATAACCTCTTAACTTAAGAAAAAGCAAAAATAAAAATAAAAATAAAAACAAATAAACAAGCAAAAATAAAATATTTACAATAACCAATAATAAGGCACACGTTTGCAATTCCCCGGCAACGGCGCCATTTTGACGTTAGGATTTTTGCCAGTAAAGAATTTCATAAAAACAGTCGCGTTGTAGATATAGTCTCTAAACCGATAGAAATCCCTTCGTACAAACGTGTTTGGTTGTCACAAGTAACAAACCCTTGAAATTGATAACCGAGTATTCAAACCTCTGGTCGTCTTCTCAAGGAATTGCAGGGAGGTATGTTCTTATTATTGGTTATGAGTCTTGTAAATTGGGGTTTTGTAAGTAAGGTGGGAATATGTTATATGACAAGTAAAATAAAATAATAATAATAAAAATAAACTCTTGGCAAGGTATGAGAAATTGGAAGTCCAGACTTAGTTATCCTTATCAATAATAATGAAAGTTGAATCTTAATTCCACTTAGTTGACCTTTACTAAAGTAAAGGAAAGTCAAGGGACTAATTAGTTTGATCTTCGAATCCTATTTATTTCCTAAGAAAAGGTTGGGATTATTGAAGCTCAGTTCAATTAGCAAAGATAACAGTTATCAATTATGTTGAGCTAAGATAACTCCTGAGTTACTGCTTTCTTAACCAAGACCAAAAGAGGAAAAGGTAAATTTGCTGGAATAAAAATGCCTTCAGATGTAAAGCAACAATAACATAAATTAAAGAAAGCAATCATGAATTGAAATATCTCAAATAACATTAATAAGGGAAATTATAATCTAGCATGAAGAGTTCATAAACTAAATTGAAAGAATAAATAAAAATAAAGAATCTGGGATTGAGAGTCACTCCTAAAAACTAAGAGAAGTCCTAAATCCTAAGAGAGAGAGGAGAGAACCTCTCTCCAAACTAAATCTAAATCATGAGAAGTGAATTATGAGAGCCTTCTTATGAATGGATGCATTCCTCCACTTTATAGCCTCTAATTTGTGTTTTCTGGGCCGAGAACTGGGTCAGAAACAGCCTAGAATTTGCTGGTCTCGAATTCAATCACGCTGGATTTCCGTCACTGCGATGCGGCCGCATGGAGCACGCGGTCGCGTAACCTAGAGTCAGGGAAACTATGACATATTATATATGAAATTGAAGCCCCGGAGGTTAGCTTTCCAACGCAACTGGAACCGCATCGTGTGAACCTTTGTAGCTAAAGTTATAGCCGTTTGAGTGCGAAGAGGTCAGGCTGGACAGCTTAGCAATTTCTTCAACTTCTTGTATTCCTTCCACTTTTGCATGCTTCCTTTCCATCCTCTGAGCCATTCCTGCCCTGTAATCTCTAAAAGCACTTAACACACATATTAAGGCATCTAATGGTAATAAGAGAGGATTAATATTATCAAAGATAAGTCCAAAGAAACATGTTTTCAATTAAAGCACATAATTAGGAAGGCAAATGTAAAACCATGTAAATAGTATGAATAAGTGGGTAAAGAGTAGATAAAAACCACTCAATTGAGCACAAGATAAATTATAAAATAGTGGTTTATCAGTGATCCTACTCAAAACGCCACAGACAAGGTTAGATCTTCCGGATCAGAGAACGCTGCTCTTTTGATTCTAGGTTATACCACAAAGGCCCTAATTGCCCTGCACCTCAGCTGCACTGATGTCTCCAAGTACCCAATGAAATCGTGGATATGCCGTCTAAGAGATGTATAATTAAGCTTGTGGTTCAGTACTATCCCGTCAAGGGCTTACAAGAACCCATGTATTGGGATGATGGTCAAGTTACACTCCCAATTCATTAGGATGAAGAATGAAGATACATCTTAGAATGGAGTCAAGCATAGATTGAAATAGAATAGTGATATTATTAATTCATAAGAATCAGCAGAGCTCCTAACTTTAACCTAGGAGGTTAGTGACTCATACTATACAATGAAAGTTTCGAATGCAAAAGTGGGGGAAGAAGATCAAAAGTTCTTAAACAAGAGTAATCTCCTCCTATATATACTAATATGCTAACTAAGAATTACTGAAAATAAGATAAACTAGTCTTGTAGTGCGAAAATCCACTTTTCGGGCCTACTTAGTGAGTGTTTAGGATGAGATTTAGTGAAGCCACGAGATAACGCTCCCTTTTGGGCATCCAAAGCCAGCTTTAGACTCCTGAATGGGTGTTGGACGCTAGCTACTCCCTTCTGGGCGTTAGACGCTAGGAATGGGGCTGGTGGCTGGCGTTGAATGCCAGTTTTGGGCCTTTATTTCCAAAGAAAAGTATAAACTATTATATATTTTAGGAAAGCTCTGGATGTTAGCTTTCCGTAGCCATTGAGAGTGTGCCATTTGGACTTTGGTAGCTCTAGAAATGCTCCTTCGAGTGCATGGAGGTCAGATCCTGACAGCATCTGTAGTCCTTTCTCTGTCTCTGAATCAGACTTTTGCCAAAACTCTCCAATTTTAGCCAGAAAATACCTGAAATAATTAAAACACAACAACTCAAAGTAGAATCTGAAAATATGAATCTTGCACTAAAACCTATGAAAATATAATAAAACTTAAATAAAACATAACAAAAACTATATGAAAATGATGCCAAAATGCATATAAAATATCTGCTCATCAAATACCCCCTCCATCACCCCTTCATTCCCACACATACACAACCCTCATACACCTTATACCCCCACTTGACTAATTCCTCTCTCCCTCTATATCCACTATTTCTCTTCTTCTTCTACTCTATTCTTTCCTTTTGTTCATATTTGCTCGAGGACGAGCAAAGCTTTTAGGTTTGTTGTTGGAAAAGCCTTGCTTTTTACTCTTTATTCACACTTATGGCACCCAAAGTCGGATAATCCTCTAGAAAGAAGAAAGAAAAAGTTATAGCTTCCGCCTCCGAACCTTGGGAAAGGGAGAGATTCCTTACTAAGGCTCATCAAGACCACTTCTATGAAGTAGTGGGAAAGAAGAGGGTGATTCCTGAAGTCCCATATTCCGAGGGTTACCTAAAATAGGGAGGTCGATCTCGGATGAGATCTTCTGATCTGGCCAGGGCTGTCGTGCCTGTCTTGGTGGAGCTTGAGACGCTGTTGGTTCTCGATCATCGGAAGGGGGGTGGTACCTACAAGAGACTCCGATGCTTAAGTCAGTACGGGTTTTAGGCAGGTTTTTAGTAGAATTGGAGTATGAGTTATACCTGGGTGCTCCAATGTATTTATAGTAATGCTTGATGATCTTCCTTTGAGATAAGTTATTATCTTATCTTATCTTTTAGGGGTGAGATCATATCTTTGGGTCAACCGCCTTCTAGTGGTCGGCGGTTCCTTGTCTCTGGGCCTTCTTGGGCCTCAGTGCATTTGTCCGAGCTCTTTGGCGAAGAGGTCGGCGATGGGCCAACCTTTCATGAGGTCGGTCCCTTTGTCATCCTCCAACTCGGCCTTAAAACTCGGACCGGTGTTTGAACAATGCCCCTGCTCGAGCTTCGATCCTTTAAAGAAGAGGTTTTGCTTTTTCTATTTCCTTCTCTCTTCTGCTTCCCTGCTTCTTTGCTTCTTTGCAAAACTTCGTTCATCTAACCCCTTCGATTTTGCCCCAAGCTTGCTTCTTTCCTGAAGTTTTGCTCTTGGATTGTTCGTGCGTTTCATTTGCTCAGCGAAAGAAGCTTCCTTTCCTTCACCCTCTATTTGCCCCAGCACCCCAAATTTTGTTTCTTTCTTAGTCTTTCGGAGTTTTCATCTCTCAGTGGTGGTTGTTCATGACTTGCTGCTTGCGCATTTGTCCTACTGCCTTCCAGGTTGGTTCTTCTATTTGCTATCTATTTGTATTACCTTACTGTTCTGTTTTGCTTCTGATGGTTGTTGCATGGTTTGTTTCTCTGAAATCTTTTATCTTTGTTGCTTCATTTTTGCGAAAATGTCGATGCTTGGGTGAACCGTTTGCATTTTCTCTTTGGGTTTTGGTGTTGGGACTTAGGGTTTTGTTTTTCTGTGACATTTCTTTTTCTATGTTCTGTACTATTGCCTCCAAAAGGTGCCCCTGGGATTTTGGTGTTGATTTATTTGCTTTGTGTGAATCTTGGGGTGCCCTTTTGTTGCTAGATTTGTGGCTTGTTGGTTGTTTCTTCCTTTTCTATTGCTGTCCGAGTTGTTTGGTAGTGACCGTTTATATTTTCTTGCTGTAGGTGTAGTTGCTATATGTCTTCTCGTAAGAATATTGTCGCGATGTCCACAAAGGTCCCTACTGGTATGGCCGATTGGTTAGATTCCATAGTCCTGATGTGTGTTACTATAGCCGACCCTGAGTACTTGATGGGTGGAAATTGGATTCCACACCAAAACTCACCGGCAAGTGTATCGGGTCGCATCAAGTAGTAAAACTCACTTAGAGTGAGGTCGATCCCACAGGGATTGATGGATCAAGCAACTTTAGTGGGTGATTGATAAACCACTATTTTATGGTTTATGTTGTGCTCATTTGAGTGGTTTTTATCAAGTCCTTACCCACTTATTCATACTATTTGCATGGTTTTACATTTTCCTTCCTGATTTTGTGCTATGATTGAAAACATGCTTCTTTGGTCTTAAGTTCCCTATGTTTAATCCTCTCTTATTACCATTAGATGCATTGATATGTGTGTTAAGTGATTTTAGAGATTACAGGGCAGGAATGGCTCAGAGGATGGAAAGGAAGCATGCAAAAGTGGAAGGAATACAAGAAGTTGGGGAAATTGCTAAGCTGTCCAGCCTGACCTCTTCGCACTCAAACGACTATAACTTTAGCTACAGAGGTCCAAATGACGCGGTTCCAGTTGCGTTGGAAATCTAACGTCCAGTGCTTCGATTTGATATATAATTTGTCATAGTTTCCCTGACGCTAGGTGACGCAAACGCATGCTCCACGTGGACATGTCACAGTTCCGAAAATCAGCGTGGCAGATTTCTTCTCCAGCAATTTCTGGGTTGTTTTCGACCCAGAAAACACAGATTAGAGGCTATAAAGTGGGGAAATCCATTCATTCATAAGAATCAACTCACAATTCATAATTTTTAGTTTTAGATGTAGTTCTTAGAGAGAGAGGTTCTCTCCTCTCTCTTAGGATTAGGATTTAGGATTTCTTTGCTTTCAGGATTGTTTCTTTTTATCAGGTTCAATGTTTCTTTTATTTAATTTTCTAATTTAATTTATGAACTTTTCGATGTTAAGATTTGAATATTTTATTTAATATAATTGAGGTATTTCAGATTTATCACTTCTTCTATTGTTTGTTATTAATTGATGTTCTAAGTTAGATCCTAACTTGATTTTGGAGTTCATTGATATTTGGAGATCCTTGAGTTGAATTACTCAAGAGTTAAATTGTAATTGGGTTTATTGTTGGCTGGCTCTCTAGTCACTAACGCTAATCCTTCCTAAGGGAGAGGATTAGAACTTGTGAATAGAAGTAGACTTCCAACTTACTTGACTTTCTTTTACTTTACTTGGTAAAGGATAACTAAGTAGAAGCAACCTTCAATTATCAATTGATCTTGAGAAAAATCCAACAAGGATAGAACTTCTGGTTAATCTTCTCCGGGTCAAGGGTTTTAAATTAATTACATAAAATTTCTTATTTATTTTTATTGCTTTAATTTATAAATATACTTGTGCCAATTGCCCAAACTTCAAAACCCCCAATTTACAAGACTCATAACCAATAATAAGAACATACTTCCCTGCAATTTCTTGAGAAGACGACCGAGGTTTAAATACTCGGTTATCAATTTATTTAGGGGTTTGTTACTTGTGATAACCAAAACATTTGCAAGAAAGGTTGATTTCTTGGTTTAGTAACTACACTTGCAACGAGAGTTTACTATAACTTCTAAACCATCAATCTTCAGTTCTTTCAAAATGGTGCCACTATGAACTTATACTATCTTGCATTACCCACATTGTCCTCTCCTTTGTTGCAAATTTTGCACCACTAGTATGCCATGTGCTTATATTATTTTCTCACGTACATGTTGAAGCTTCCATGTAAATGAGATCCTTATCATTTGGCATTAACCCACCCATACTTCATTTATTTTCTTATCTTTATTACTGGGTTACCTTTCTTCCCTTTTTCTTTCAGGATGGCCACCCGGAAGGGAAGCGGAAGACGTCTATAAGGGGAGACAAACAAGTCCATCTGCACAATCCTTGAAGAAAAGCATCAGTTGGAACAACCCGTCCACCTGCACATCTCAGCATGCACCGAGGACGGTGCAATCTTTAAGTGTGGGGAGGTCGATATCGATCTCCATGGGTTAGTTACTCTTCCATCTCAACACCAATGGTTTATTTTCCTTTTTAGTTGTTGCATTTACAAATTTGATTGCATGATTATTTGATTTTATGCATATTTTACCACTTGGTTGAAGTAATATTTTCTTTTTCAAGAAACCTTTTAAGAGCATTTCACTAATTTGAATAAAATTTAATGTTACACTTGTTTGAAGAAATATTACACTGGAATATGGTTTAGAGTTCGAACACACAAAACCTGTGAGATTTTTGAGCCTATTTGAATTGGTTGCATTTTACCAACCAATATTTTATTTTTGGTGTGTGTTTTTCTCTCTAAAATTGTGATCTTTGTCTTGCTTAATTCTATATTTTCATGGTTTGATGTATGAATACACTTACATGATTGAGGCCTTTATTTCACTGAGCTTACATACCCATATGGCCTTACCCTTTTCATTATTCTTTGCAAATCAATTTTGAGCCTATTTTACCCCTTTGTTCTTTACTTTAGCACATCATTAACTCTAAGCAAAAAATAATAATGTCCTTAATTTGAATCCTTGGTTATCTTAGACTAGTGAGAGTGCTTATGATTTAAGAGTGGGAAAATTGGGTTTGGAAACATTTGGTTTGAGAATTGAGTATGTTAGAATTTTCTGAAAATGTGAAAGAAATGTTTAGGACATGATTTATGCATCCAATAATTTAATCATATGCATTGAGAAAAATAAAAGAAAAAAAAATATATATATATATAAAGAAGTGAGAAAAAGAAAAGAAAAAAAAAGAGTAATTAAGCAAAAAGGGGATAAAATGCCCCAAAGTAAGTGATGAGAGCAATGCATATGTACTGTACTTGAAATTAGAATGCATGAATATGTGGAAAACATGGTTAATGGATAGTTAGATATGGTATTATGATTACATGGATTGTCTAAAGTTAGGTGGAAAGTTTAAGTTAATTAAGGATTCAGATTTTAGTCCACTTGGCCAAATACAATCCTACCTTGACCCTAACCCCATTACAACCCTTAAAAGACCTCTTGATATGTGTATCTATGCATTAAATTTATGTTGATTGTTAGATAAAGAACAAGTCTTAGAAAGCAAGGTTAGTAGAGAATTGAGAGAATCGAACCTTAAACACTTGAGTGATTAGAGTGTATACACTACCAGTGAGGGTTCGATGCTCAATTCCTTGTTCCCTGCTTTCATGAGTTATTTTCTTCTTGCAAGTCTATTTGTACTTCATTTTCATGATTTGAATTAGTGAAATCCAGTTCATATTTCTTCTTGAAGGATTTGTTTACTTTTAACTAAGTAGGTAGAAACATTTTGCATGTAGTTGCATTCATATAGATAGGTTGCATTTCATACATTCTATCTTTCTTCTTCACTTTTATATCTTCTCTTGAGCTTAGCATGAGGACATGCTAATGTTTAAGTGTGGGGAGGTTGATAACCACTATTTTATGGTTTATGTTGTGCTCATTTGAGTGGTTTTTATCAAGTCCTTACCCACTTATTCATACTATTTGCATGGTTTTACATTTTCTTTCCTGATTTTGTGCTATGATTGAAAACATGCTTCTTTGGCCTTAAGTTCCCTATGTTTAATCCTCTTTTATTACCATTAGATGTCTTGATATGTGTGTTAAGTGATTTCAGAGATTACAGGGCAGGAATGGCTCAGAGGATGGAAAAGAAGCATGCAAAATTGGAAGGAATACAAGAAGTTGGGGAAATTGCTAAGCTATCCAGCCTGACCTCTTCGCACTCAAACTGCTATAACTTTAGCTACAGAGGTCCAAATGATGCAGTTCTAGTTGCGTTAGAAAGCTAACGTCCGGGGCTTTGATTTGTTTTATAATATATCATAGTTTCTTTTACGCTAGGCAATACGAATGCATGCTCCACGCGGACGCGTCGCAGTTCTAAAAATCAGCGTGGCAGATTTCTTCTCCAGCAATTTTTGGGCTGTTTTTGACCCAGTTTTTGGCCCAGAAAACTCAGATTAGAGGTTATAAAGTGGGGGAATTCATTCATTCATAAGAATCAGCTCACAATTCATAATTTTTAGTTTTATATGTAGTTCTTAGAGAGAGAGGTTCTCTCCTCTCTCTTAGGATTAGAATTTAGGATTTCTTTGCTTTTAGGATTGTTTCTTTTTATCAAGTTCAATGTTTCTTTTATTTAATTTTCTAATTTAATTAATGAACTTTTCCATGTTAAGATTTGAATATTTTATTTAATATAATTGAGGTATTTCAGATTTATCACTTCTTCTATTGTTTGTTATTAATTGATGTTCTAAGTTAGATCCTAACTTGATTTTGGAGTTGGTTGATATTTGGAGAACCTTGAGTTGAATTACTCAAGAGTTAAATTATAATTGGGTTTATTGTTGGCTGGCTCTCTAGTCACTAACGCTAATCCTTCCCAAGGGAGAGGATTAGAACTTTTGAATAGAAGTAGACTTCCAACTTACTTGACTTTCTTTTACTTTACTTGGTAAAGGATAACTAAGTAGAAGCAACCTTCAATTATCAATTGATCTTGAGAAAAATTCAACAAGGATAGAACTTCCGGTTAATCTTCTCCGGGTCAAGGGTTTTAAATTAATTACATAAAATCTCTTATTTATTTTTATTGCTTTAATTTATAAATATACTTGTGCCCATTGCCCAAACTTCAAAACCCCCAATTTACAAGACTCATAACCAATAATAAGAACATACTTCCCTGCAATTCCTTGAGAAGATGACCCAAGGTTTAAATATTCAGTTATCAATTTATTTAGGGGTTTGTTACTTGTGACAACCAAAACGTTTGCAAAAAAGGTTGATTGCTTGGTTTAGTAACTATACTTGCAACGAGAGTTTACTATAACTTCTAAACCATCAATCTTCAGTTCTTTCAGTGATTAATTTAGTCAAGCTAACATTGGTTAATTGGATGAAATTGAAGCAACAGAACACAAATTGCTGATAATTGTAAATGATAGAATGTAAATGGTAAGAAAACTTAAAGAGCAAGGAATGTAAATTGACAGAATCTTAAATGACAAGAAATGTAAATTGCATCAAATGTAAAGAGATTGGGTGCAGAGAATTTAAAGGAAGCACTAAGCAGAACTTAGAACAATTGCAGAAGAATTAGATTGCATGAAAAGTAGAAGGAATTGGGTGCTGGGAATTAAAACAGAACTGAAAGAAAGTGAAGTGAAGTAAACTAGAGGGCTCTCAAATCAATTCAGTACCAAAACAGAAATGTGGAAGTGTAGAAGAATTAAAAGCAGCAAGAAGACATAGATCAATTCTGAAATCCTTAAGAGAAATCAACAATTTCCATGGAATAGCAAAATTAGAAAGAAAGCCAAGAGCTCAATTACTCTTTCGATCAAAATAGAAGAGAAAGTGCAAAGGAGAGAAAATGAAACAGAAAACAAAACTCAGATCTGATTTTCAGTTCTTCAAATTCAACAAGGAAAATTAAAAGAGAGCTCTCTATTCTTCTCCTACTCCTACTGTTCTCTAATGGAGCCAGCCTTCTTTCTAAAATGAAATTAATGCCTTTATATAGGCTTTACAAAATCAAAATAAAATTGAAATTGAAAACAAATTACAATTTAAATGAAATTCCTAATCTAGCTTGTTCTGGTGCCTTTGAGTGATGATGTGGGCTTTGCTTGCTTTGGATTTGAAGAGAGATGGGTCCGGTTGGCCTTGGTTCAATTGGTTTGGAGGCATGGGTCAAGGTTTGAATTTGGTTGGAGCCATGCTTCAGTGGAGCACTCAGTGAGAAAAGGTAACGTAGCTCTCCTTTTGCCCATTGTGCTTCCTTCGAACCAAGCTTTGTTCATATCGCTACGTTAAGTAGTACAACGTAGCGCTCCTTGCCTTTGAGTGAAGCTTCCTGTTTGAACCCTGGCTCTCCCATTTTGAGCCAATTTCCTTGTCAATTGTAGTGCTCAGTGAAGCAACCAAACGGAGCGCCCTTTCTTTGCTTCCTTTTGTTCCCCATTTCGAACCTTGGCTACTCCACTTTGTGAGTGCTACCCTTGCTTTCCTTGCATGAAAATCACGATAAAGTGAAAATATTTAATGTAGCATTCACTTTGTGAGCGCTACCTTTGGCTTGCTTGGTGACCCCCTCTTCGAGCCTTGGTGAGAGCATATTTGGTTGGTTTTTGGGCCTTAAAGATGCCTATCACTTGTACTTCAATTGTATGCCAAATATGGATCATTATATATCGTTAGAAAGCTCTGAATGTCAGTTTTCTAACGCAACTAGAATCGCATCAATTGGATATCTGTAGCTCAAGTTATGGCCCTTTGAAGGAGGCATGGTCATGCTGTCACAAGGCTTTAGAAAAGCCCGAAAAAGTTAACTCTTTTAACTTAGCGCTCTCTTCAAATTGAGCACTGGCCTTTGTTTCTTGCATTCATGGTCATGGGCCATGCTTTTAAAAGCGTGGCCTAAGGCATCAAAGTGTGTTCTAACTTCAAATTGTGCCGCAAAACTCTTTTTTTCTCCTTTTTAGCTTATTTTGTGCTTTTTTGCTTCTTTTTCTTCTTATTTCCTACAAAGTTTATAAAATCAAAAGATCAAGAAAATTTACCATTTAAGCACAAAAGAATGAAATATTTAAGCACTAATTATCAAATTTCTTGTATGAAAAAGCAAAGAAAAATATGACATGATGACATGTCATCACAACACCAAACTTAAACGTTGCTTGTCCCCAAGCAAGAAAAGAATCATGCAATAAAGATTGACAATCCAATGTAAGAAGAATAGCAACTCAATGTTCATGGTTAGCTAGTTTTCTATGCATGCTACAATCACAAAAGAAATGTAAATGATTGATGCTTCTATCTAGCTCACTTTATGAAATCTTTTCCTTATATTTCTTCCTTGAAACAAGCTTTTGATTTTCTTATTAGCTTCTCCTTTTGGGTGCTTTGCCCCATGAGTTGATAACAAAGCTACGACTCTAAATGCTTTATTTTCAAGTATTACCACTTGATAGATAAGCACCACAAGCATTTAGTTAGAGGACATCATTAAGCTCATTTGTTTCTTTTCTTGACTCTCTAATCATTGATGCTCAGAGCCTTGAGCTTTGAGGGAGTGATTTTTGCACTTTGAGCCTAACCTTGACTCTAAGTGTTTTGTTTTCAAGCTTTTTACTTGATTCATAAACACCACAAGTACTTAACAATTGAATTATCATTGGTACTTAGAGCCTTCAGCTTTCTCATTCTTTCCCTTTTTCTTTTTTTGCCTTAATTTGCAATTGCTTCTTCAAGGTTTTCATGATTTCCAAAGATTTCACAAAATGTCCTAGATGAAAACTTCAATTAAATAAAATCTAATGCAATTGAGCAACAATTAACCATACTAGCCTTCCAATACTTGTATGCACATGCTAAGTTCTTCTTTAATGCCTTGTTTGTTTATGATCATGATATTTTATTGCTTTTGAATTCATAAAACTCAAGTTGGTAGTCACAATGGCACAGCAACATGTTACAAATCAAGATGTAGGTTATGCTTATTCATACACACATGTAAACAGAGAAGATAAAGACAATCATGCAATTTAAAGTGCTGGAAATAAATGAGAGGAAAAGGAACTTTACAACCTTGTAATTCATCTTCTCTATTGTTGTCATTTTCCTCCCATTCTTCCCCCTTTCCCTTGCCAAATTCAGAATGCTTGCTCATCCTCAAGCAACAATGAGAACAATGGCTATGGGGCTAAGATGGATCATGAATGTCTTACACAATGAAATGTTAGTAGTACATGTGTTTAAGCAAGCAAAATAATCATCAAGGCACATGAAACAAAGACATTGTGATTGCAAACATAAGAGGGTGTGCATGATACATTGCATAAAAGATAAGTGGTACACCAAACTTAGTGTGACACTTTCACTTGGAATTCATGCAAGTATCTAGTAAGGATTGGAAACAAATTTTTTTGGATAGCAACACCAAATAGAATGCAACCATATGTCAATTTATTGGAACTAAAACTAAGCAAATAAAATTGTTATTTGTTAAATACAATCACCAAGTGAAGCATCCGTCATGAATAAGGATTTCTCGGTGAGGTATTAACAAAAACAGTTAAGTGGAAAACTAAATGAAAGCATTTAAAAACAAAGAAATGACTAAAGCAAGTAGAATGAAAAAGTGTCAAACCAAAAGAAAAGAATAACTCTGTAGAGGGATTATGATTATGCAGACAAGTGGTGTTGCTGCATTTCTCGCATAGAAAATAAGTGGCACACCAAACTTAGAATCTTAGTATGACACTTTCAATTAGAATTGATGCAGTCATCCAGAGGGATTAAAAACAAAGTATTGCATGGCAACACCAAACTTAGAATGTAATCATATGCCAATTTATTGAAATTTAAACAAAGCAGAGAAAGGAAATAAACAAAGCAAAGAGAAAAAATATTACCTACGGTTGACATGTTCTTCACTTTCTTCCTCTTCTTCCAGTTTGTTAAGAGGAATGACCTCAAGGGGGGGAAAGATTCAGCTAGTGTCCCCTGTCTTGGCCTCTCCTCGGCAAGCTTCCTTTTGTTAATGACTTGATTGAGCTTGCTTGCTGGATCAGGGGTAGGATCGGTGCTCTTGTTAGTTGCCTTCACTTTTTTGGATTCAAGACTTGGTTGCTGTGTGATTATTGGAGTTTTATCTTCATCCTGAGCCTTTTGAATTGCTGGCTCAATGAGCTCTTCCTTCATGTACTTCTCTTCCTCACTTGAGTGTGAATTTTCTTGACTGACTTCCTCACTTTCTTGTTCTTCCACTTCCTCTTTTGCACTCAACATTTGAGTTAATAGCACTTTCATTGAGGAGGTCTGTTGTTCTTCCCAAGATTTCTTCATCTCCTCTTCATATCTTTCAATCACAGATTCAAGTGTTGAGCATCTTTATTTCAGGGAGGTTTGTGGGGGTTGTGAGCTTTCATGTTCCTTTGTCATCTCAAGTGGCTTCTGTGGATATGCAAGTTCAGGTTCAAATGCCTCCTCCACTTCATTCTTCATTGAAATTTCACTTGATACAGTAGCCTTTTCTTCTTGCCTTTCCACTTTCTTCTTTGCACTTAACATTTGATCTACCATCACTTCCATGTTTGTGAGGGAGTTTTCTCATTCTTTCCAGGATTTTTTTGTCTCCTCCTCATATCTTTTAAACATGGACTCAAGCTTTGAGAGTCTTTAGTTCATGGAAGTTTGTGTTGGTTGTGAGTCTTGGGAGGGATTTTGTGTTGAGGCATAGTCAAGTGATGAAGAATTTTTAAATATAGAAATGGAAGGTGAGGTTGGACAATATCTCATGTGATTAGCTTGATTAATTTGTGGCTCTG
Organism: Arachis hypogaea; assembly: GCF_003086295.3. Taxonomy (NCBI): domain Eukaryota; kingdom Viridiplantae; phylum Streptophyta; class Magnoliopsida; order Fabales; family Fabaceae; genus Arachis; species Arachis hypogaea. The sequence continues at coordinate 35,134,291 of NC_092049.1, read as the reverse complement.
GAGCAAATCTCCATGGATTGGAGTGCTCAGAATTTGCAATTTCTTGGTGATACTCCCAGCCACCATTAGGATAATGACTTGAATCATTTTGTGGTGGTGAGAAATATCCCATATGATTCTCTTGCTCATCTTGTGGTTCTGAAGCATATCTCCATGGATTGGAGTGCTCAGGATCTGAAATTTCTTGGTGATATCCCCAGCCACCATTAGAGATTTGTGATGGTAGGTAATATCTCATAAAAGTTGTTTGATCACAAGATGAGTTGAACTCCAATTGAATTTTGTAAAATACAACACCAATGAAAATTGAAATTGCTCATATCAGAGATGAGAATTTCTTAGTGAGGCAACACACAAACACCTTACTTATCAGCAGAGAACAAAAACAAAGAAAAAAATGCCTAATCTAGACTTCTCACACACTTAATCATTGTTGATCTAATCAATTCCCGGCAACGGCGCCAAAAACTTGATGGGTTGAAATTGGATTCCACACCAAAACTCACCGGCAAGTGTACCGCGTCGCATCAAGTAGTAAAACTCACTTAGAGTGAGGTCGATCCCACAGGGATTGATGGATCAAGCAACTTTAGTGGGTGATTAGTTTAGTCAAGCTAACATTGGATAATTGGATGAAATTGGAGCAATAGAACACAAATTGCTGATAATTGTAAATGATAGAATGTAAATGGGTAGAAAACTTAAAGAGCAAGGAATGTAAATTGACAGAATCTTAAATGACAAGAAATATAAATTGCATCAAATGTAAAGGGGATTGGGTGCAGGGAATTTAAAGGAAGCAGTAAGCAGAACTTAGAACAATTGCAGAAGAATTAAATTGCATGAAAAGTAGAAGGAATTGGGTGCTGGGAATTAAAACAAAATTGAAAGAAAGTGAAGTGCAGTAAACTAGAGAGCTCTCAGATCAATTCAGTACCAAAATAGAAATATGGAAGTGTAGAAGAATTAAAAGCAGCAAGAAGACATAGATCAATTCTGAAATCCTTAAGAGAAATGAACAATTTCCATGGAATAGCAAAAATAGAAAGAAAGCTAAGAGCTCAATTGCTCTTTCGATCAAAACAGAAAAGAAAGTGCAAAAGAGAGAAAATGAAACAGAAAACAAAACTCAGATCTGATTTCAGTTCTTCAAATTCAACAAGGAAAATTAAAAGAGAGCTCTCTATTCTACTCCTACTCCTACTGCTCTCTAATGGAGCCAGCCTTCTTTCTAAAATGAAATTGATGCCTTTATATAGGCTTTACAAAATCAAAATAAAATTGAAATTAAAAACAAATTACAATTTAAATGAAATTCCTAATCTAGCTTGTTCTGGTGCCTTTGAGTGATGATGTGGGCTTTGCTTGCTTTGGATTTGAAGAGAGATGGGTCCGGTTGGCCTTGGTTTAATTGGTTTGGAGGCATGGGTCAAGGTTTGAATTTGGTTGGAGCCATGCTCCAGTGGAGCACTCAGTGAGAAAAGGTAACGTAGCTCTCCTTTTGCCCATTGTGCTACCTTCGAACCAAGCTTTGTTCATAGCGCTACATTAAGTAATGCAACATAGCGTTCCTTGCCTTTGAGTGAAGCTTCCTGTTTGAACCCTGGTTCTCCCATTTTGAGCCAATTTCCTTGTCAATTGTAGCGCTCAGTGAAGCAACCAAATGGAGTGCCCTTTCTTTGCTTCCTTTTGTTCCCTATTTCGAACCTTGGCTACTCCACTTTGTGAGTGCTACCCTTGCTTTCCTTGCATGAAAATCATGATAAAGTTAAAATATTTAACGTAGCGTTCACTTCTTGAGCGCTACCTTTGGCTTGCTTGGTGACCCCCTCTTCGAGCCTTGGTGAGAGCATATTTGGTTGGTTTTTGGGCCTTAAAGATGCCTATCACTTGTGCTTCAATTGTATGCAAAATATGGATCATTATATATCGTTGGAAAGCTCTGAATGTCAGTTTTGCAATGCAACTAGAATCGTATCAATTGGACATTTGTAACTCAAGTTATGGCCCTTTGAAGAAGGCATGGTTATGTTGTCACAAGGCTTTAGAAAAGCCCGAAAAAGTTAACTCTTTTAACTTAGCGCTCTCTTCAAATTGAGCGTTGGCCTTTGTTTCTTGCATTCATGGTCATGGGCCACGCTTTTAAAAGCGTGGCCTACGTCATCAAAGTGTGTTCTAACTTCAAAGTGTGTCCCAAAACTCGTTTTTCTCCTTTTTAGCTTATTTTGTGCCTTTTTGCTTCTTTTTCTTCTTATTTCCTACAAAGTTTATAAAATCAAAAGATCAAGGAAATCTACCATTTAAGCACAAAAGAATGTAATATTTAAGCACTAATTATCAAATTTCTTGTATGAAAAAGCATAGAAAAATATGACATGATGACATGTCATCAGTATTGTGAGAAGCTTAGGAGGTTTCATAGGATTTGTAGTAGTAGGGATGATGAGAAGAATTATGAACTGGTATCGCTCGATCCTGAGGAGAGAGTTAGTTTCCCTCTCTTAGGTCAGACAGAGCGTCCTTTTTTCTATGCCTATGACTACTTCTTTACCCAGTTAGGTATTACCCTTTCTTTTACTGATTTTGAGACCGAACTCTTGTGGAATTGTAATGTGGCCCCTTCACAGCTTCACCCGAACTCCTGGGCTTTTATGAAGATTTTTCAACTTTATGCCAAGAGCTAGGTGTCCGACCTATCCTATCTCTTTTTCTATTCTTGTTTGTGCTAACTAAACCTGGGGTGACCAAGAAGAAAGCTTCTTGGATCTCTTTTCGAGCTACCCAAGGTAGAAAATTCTTTTTCCATGTTTGATGACTCCTTTCGGGACATTAAAAATTATTATTTCAAAGTCCGAGCTGTTGAGGGTGCTAACCTTTTCTTTCTAGATGAAAATGATGAGCCAACATATCCTTTATGGTGGCAAAAAGACCCTATAGTCCTTAAGTATCCTTGGGAGAGTTTAGATGAAGTAGAATAGGCCTTGGTGGGTGTTTTAGAGGAGCATTGGGGGGAACCTCCTCATCTGGACACAAAGGGTATGTGTGGTTGGAGGGAATACAAATATATTCCCAGGAATTTTGAGATGGGAATATCTTATTCCCATGTTTGGTTCAAGATTTAAAAAATTATTCTTGGGTATGTTTTATTTCCTGGAATCAAAATCTAACCCATTTTATTCCCATCTCCCCCTGGTTATTTTTAATTCCAATGGAAATGGAATGTGTATAATAAAGTAAAAAGACCAAAATACCCTTGTTAATTTCACTCCAACCCTTCTTTTCAGATTTTTACTCCTCATTTAATCAGAAACCCAAACCCTAGCAGAGCCCCTCTCCCATCGAAACTTAAACCTAGCCGAGTTTCTTCCCCAAATTCATGGAGGCTCCACTGGTGTCAGCACCATCTCGCCACCGATTTGAGTTTGCACGACCACCCCTCACCTTATTCTAGAAGGAAATTCACTTCAATCGTTCATTTGCGTTTGTGTTCCATCATCGCAGCTCACGTCGGTTCACCGCCACTGTATGCTTGCCGTCATCGCTTCCGCGCCTCTAGCCGGATCCTCCGCGTTGCGTGCTCGCGTTTGGTCTCTCTCCTCCGTCTAAGCTCGATTGCTACAACATTTTTTGAGGTTTTTGGTTTCTACTAGTTCATTCAAAATGAGTTTATTTACGTCTTTAAATTGTTGTTTTAATTGATACATCCTAATTCATTTTTTCATGATATATAGATGCTGATTTATTTTTCAGTGGCAATATTTGCTTATCTTTGTGATTTTAACTATGTTTATTTTATTTCTCAAATAAATTGCTGAACTCTGTGGATTGAACTCTGTTAATTTTTTTTGCTAAAACTCTGATTTGAACTATGTTTATTTTATTTCTCAAATAAATTGAGGGTTTTTTAATTGTTGTGGTGCATATAGTGTTATAGCATATATTAATCTGTAAATTATTGTGGTGCATATAGTTTCAGCTCTTGATCAAAACTTGAAGATCACTTTCTGTTTGTTGTCATTTTTCTTTGAATCTTATATTATATAATAATTGCTGAATTTTGATCTTTTGAATTTGTTAATGTTTCTTTCTTTGTCTTGTTCTGATGCCTAATATCTTTGTTACTTTGATGTTTCAAGAACATTTGATTAGCCATGGCATTGCCATTAGTTTCATATTGAAAATTGGGTTTCCGTGGTGTAAAAGGTTATTGGTTGTGGTATTGTTTAGTTTTGCTAGAAGCTTTTATAATTGGCATAACTATTTGTTAATATTTGTTATTTGTCCAAGTTGCAGCATAGCTAAAAGAAGAAATATAATTATCAGGTAGTAGTAAGTAGTAACTTTTGGTGAATAGAGAATTTGCACTTACTAAGTTAGTGCTTTGTCTCATGTATCCTGTGTTCTTTATTTTAGTAAGTAGTAACTTTTGGTGAGAAAGAAGGTTGTAGATACTGTTTTAGGCCTATTCCCATGTACCCAGTGCCTCTATTCTTTTTACTAAGAAAACTCTAACCTGGTTTTACTAATCATATGTTTCCTGTGGGGTGTGACAATGAAGAACTGAAGATTGATGGTTTAGAGGTTATAGTAAACTCTCGTTGTGAGTATAGTTACTAAACTAAGCAATCAACCTTTCTTACAAACGTTTTGGTTGTCACAAGTAACAAACCCCTTAAAAATTAAAAATCGAAGTATTCAAACATCGGGTCGTCTTCTCAAGAAACTGCAGGGAAGTATGTTCTTATTATTGGTTATGGAGATTGTAAATTTGGGGTTTCAAGAATGAGGAACAAATATGACAAATAATTTAAATGGCAATTAAAAATAAATAAATACTGTAAAGCAAACTTTTGGTAAGGTATGAGAAATTAGAGGTCCTATCCTAGCTATTCTTATCAATGATGATGATGGTTGAATCTTAATTCCACTTTGTTAACCTTTACTAAGATAAAGGAAGGTCAAGGGATTAATTGGTTTGATCTTCAAATCCTATTTATTTCCTAAGAAAAGATTGGGATTATGGAAGTTTAATTCAATTAACAAAGATAACAATTATCAATCACGTTTGAGTTTGATAACTCCTGAGTTACTGATTTCTTAACCAAGACCAAAAGGAGAAAAATAAATCTACTTGGAATAAAAATGTCTTCAGAGTAAAAGTAACAATAGCATAAATAAGAGTAATCAATATTAAACTGAAATACCTCAAATAACATTAATAAAAGAGTAATCTGTAACATGAAAGAATTCATAAAGTAACTTGCAAAAGTAAATAAAAGGAATATTGAACCTGATCAAAAGAGATAATCCTGAAAGCGAATAAAAATCCTAAATCTAAATCCTAATCCTAAAGAGAGAGGAGAGAACCTCTCTCCCAACTAAATCTGAATCATGGAAAATAACTAAATTCGCGAGCTCTTTTTGAATGGATGCATTCCTTCACTTCATAACCTCTGGTCTATGCCTTCTGGACTTGGATTTGGGCCAAAAAGGGCTTCAGAAATCGCTGGGAGCATTTTCTGTAATTTCTGGTGTGTGGCCTCTGTCACGCGTCCGCGTGGGTCACGCGGTCGCGTCATTCGGAGCTTTTCTTGTCACGTGGTCGCGTCGGTCATGCGGCCGCGTCATATGTGTTCTGCTTAAGGCACGCGGTCGCGTAAGTCATGCGGCCGCATCGCTGTTGATTCGCACTTAGCATGCGTCCGCGTCGCCCATGCGATTGCGTGGATGCCAGTTTCTTCAGAAACTCCGTTTTGTGCTTTCCTTCCATTTTTGTATGTTTCCTTTTTCATCCTTTAAGTCATTCCTGCCTTAGAAGATCTGAAACTACTCAACACACTAATCACGGCATCGAATGGAAATAAAGGTAATTAAAATAATTAATTTAAAAGCATAGGAAACATGTTTTTCACATACATCACATAATAAGGAAGGGAAAGTAAAATCATGCAATTAATATGAATAAGTGGGTAAAGGGTTGAATAAATCACTCAAACTAAGCACAAAATATGTCATAAAATATGGGTTTATCAACCTCCCCACACTTAAACAATAGCATGTCCTCATGCTAAGTCCAAGGTAACGAGTAAGGTTAAAGTGGTGGAATGTCATGCAATGCAACCTATTCTAAATGCAACTACCTTAATGAGTCATGCAATTCTAATTTATTCACTCATATATAAAGCTTACATGTAGTTAAATTAATTCACATTCTCAAGGAATCATATATATACATAGCCAACCCTTAAATAATAAAGCACTTTTGCAAATGAGATGGGAAAGAAAAATATTTCACAAACTTGTAAAACAATTAGTAAATTAAGCATAGATATATGTTGATGAGTTATTGAACCCTCACTGGATTTTGTGTTTACTCTCTAGTCACTCAGTATTTATTGGGTTAATCACTCTATTCTTCTTTTTATTCTTACTTTCTATAACTTTGTTCTTCATCTAACTAATCAACAATTATAGAATATAGTCATACCAAAAATCATGAGGTCTTTAATTAAGGTTGTAATGGGGCCAAGGTAAAGGTAAGGATATATGTATAAGGCTAAGTGAGCTAATAAGTGAATCCTCAATTAGACTAAGATCTCACCTAACATACATACTTAGTAAAACAAAACTACTTTACCTGTTTTCCCATCTTTTCACTTTTGATGTTACATGCTCATGTCTTGATCTCTATTTTTATCCCATGTGCATTGTTTTTATTTTGCATTTTGGGGAATTCTTTTGTATCCCCTTTATTCATATGCTTGAAAAATAAATAACTCTCTTTTTTTTTTTGAATGCACATGGTAATTCTTTCAATTTGATTTCTCATGAGCATGCTTCCCAAAAATTCTCATTTTGATTTATTTTTGTTATTTTCAACTCTTCTACCTTTAATTTTTATCTTCCATGTTCCCAATAGGTTTCCCACATTTCAAACTATACAAGATTTTCTATCTTAAGCTAACCAAGGATTCAACTTGGGATTTTTATTTGTTTTTCTGCTTAAGGCTAGTAATGTGGTTTATAGAATAAAAAAAAGGGATTTAAAGGCTCAAGGGGGCTAACAAAGGTGATGTAAAAGGTAGGCTATTTTTGGGACAAGTGGGCTAAAATCAAATAATGGCCTCAATCACTTTCTTGGTATGTATCTATATTCTACAACTGGACATATAGATTAAAACAAAGTAAAGAACATCAGAATAGAAAGAAGCGAAACACACAGGGATGAAATTATGGTTTGAATGCAACCATACAATTAATGCTCAAGACTCACAGGCTGTGTGTTCTCTAACTCAAACATCATATATCATTCATATATGTTATGCAGGTTTAGTTAAAAATTCCCATTATTCTCATAAAAAAAATATTTAGGGTGGCCTTTAGGGTTTTAATGTTTCTCCTTGATAAAATGTTGTTAACTAACTAACATGTAATGCTATATATACAAGGTGTGTGGATTGTTTTAATTCTGTTAAAGTCTCTAGTTTACTTCTTTTTTATATTTCCAATTTAAACTAAGCTATCATATGCTAAAAGGGTAAACTATACTAATTAATCCACAATTTTTATAACTACTAAGTTAGAATTGCAAGCTAAACTAAATAACTAAGATATGAACTAAAAATGTAGAATGCAGGAATAGAGTAAAAATACATAAAAGTAGCAATGTATAAATACTCAGAAAATAAAAATAAAAATAAAAATAGAGAGAAAAATACAGAAAAATATCCAAAATAAAAGAAAAAGAGTCTGTAGTGGTTCACCAAGATAATACGCCAGAGATGGCGACCTCCCCACACTTAAAATGAAGCATCGTCCCTGATGCTCACTCAAGTAGGGTGTGAAGGGGTGTCATCACTGGAAGGGATGGTAGCTGGAGGCTCTGTGGTGGTGGTCTAAGGAACTGGCTGCTGCAGAGGGGGTGCTTGCTGGATAAGGATCTCAGGATCTGCAGCCTGAATCTGATGTGGAACCTCTGCCTGTGGTGCAGCCTGCTCTGTGCCTGCCTGCTCTGTCTCTCCCTAGGGATGGGTCTCAGCCTCGGGATCATCCGCCTCCTCCTCAGATGCCTCGGATGGTGTGTCAAGCTCGGAGGGGATGTCACCAGAGCGTATCATCAGCTTCAGGTGCTCATAGTGTCACTTGTTGCGACGCTCTATCTGGTCAAGTCATCGAAACAAGCGGTGCACTAGATGATAGATGGGCTCTGGGGCAGGTGGAAGTGCAGTGGTGGTGGCAGGTGTGGCTGTGGAGGAAGAGGGGCCGGCAGAAGGTGTGGCTGTCTCAGCAGTGGTAGTCAGGAATGGAGGTCTGTAGCCCAAGGCCAGAAAGTTCCTGTTGTGCGGGATAATCTTCTTGCATTCTGCAGCAGGTGGCCTCTCATCAACATCCTCCCATGGCACGTTAGCTCGACGGCTTAGCTGTGTAACCAGATAGGAAAAGGGAAGAGTGCCTCGGACGTGGACCCTGGCCATATAGTACCGGATAAAGCGTGGCAGGTATAGGTCCTTACCCTCCATCACACACCAAAGGAGGGTGATCATAGCGGCTGGTATCTCAATCTCGTGAGTACTCGACATAATGTAGTTGCTGAATATCTGATGCAATAGCCGAGCCTCATCGTTCAGGTAAATCCGCTTAATCCCCTTGGGCATGGTGGTGTTCTGACCCATGATCCAAGGAACTGTCGGGTCAAGGGCGATCCTCGCCTTTATTGCATCCCAGTCAAATCGCATAAAGCGCATATCCTCCTCAGCTTTCTGATAACCATCTGTTTGATCAGTCTTAGGCAGAAGTTTCAGAACATCTTCTATCGCCTCCTCAGTAACTAGAATTTGCTTTCCTCTGAGATTTACTGCATCCAGGGAGGTTTTGAAGTAATTGCAGTAGAATTCCCTGACCCAAGATGCATTGACCTCAGTCAGAGGTCTCTCCAGGAAGAACCAGCCTCTTTGTTTGATTTGATCAGAGATGTACTGCTGGAGTTCGTCTGGGATCTTCAAAGTTCTCTCCAGGTATAGGTTCCTGGAGGTTGCAAACACCGGATACTTAAACGCACAGTATCGGTTTGCAAATTTAATCGAATCAGTGGCGGGAAGTAGCTGGTCAGCCTTCTCCTGCGGGGTGAAGTTTTTCTCCCGCCAGGAGGCATCATGCATGAGATCTATGACAGACAAAGATGATTCTCCTCTTTTACGTTTGCCAGTGGTAGCCTTTCCTTTTCCCTTTCTCTGGGAATCTGACATCCTGAAAAATAGAAAACCAGGATATAATAAAAATAGGAAAACAAATAGGCAAATAGTCAAAAGAAACACAAAGTGACAAAGGAGAATTCGAATGAGGTAAATGAGTTAAGTGAATGTGCATTAAGGATTGTAAAGGGGTGAAAGGTTTGAAAGGAAGAATTCACAATCCAGAATGTAATAGAAGGCATGTTAAGTAGGAAAATTTATCAGTATGCCATGGTTAGAAAGTTAAAAGAAAGTGAAAAAGCAGAAAAGAGATTTTAAAAGGTGAGTTTGGTTAGAATTGAAAAAGAGTGTCAGAAAATTAGAATTAGTGAGCTAGTGAAAAATGGGTTAAGGTAAGTGGCATAAGGATAAGTTTTTTAAGTAACAAGCATTCACAATTAGAAGCGATAAGTAAATCAAAACCAAACAAGGAAAACAAGTGGATGATGATTCAGATAGATATAGAAATAACAAAAAATATAATCAAACATCAAAATTGCAATTTAGAACCAGGAGATCAAATAAAATAAGAATGCGTGCCTAAGCATTCATGAATTGGTTTGGTGAAATATAAGGAAAGCACAGTTGAAAATGCCAAAACCAAGACATGAAGGAAAATATTTTACAGAAATTTGGACAGCATTCCGGCTAAAATTAGACTGTCCCGGAAAATAAACAGCACAGAATAGTTCATATGAATCAAAAATAAAGCTGCAATTACATATAAAGAGTATGATCATGAAAAGTCAGAGTAAAGAGCAGCATGGAATAAGAAATTACGGCATATGAACTAACATCATAGCAGCAGTAGGATTGCAATAACATAAAGCAATAAACACGAACGGTGCAATTAAACAGACCTAAATCCACTAACCACATCCTAGGCTACCTAACAACCTAAAATCCACTACAACATGCATATCTAACTAGCCTAAATATGAACATAAACAGAAAAAAAAAAATTAAGAACTAACTACGAATGGAAAAAGGGTGACGTTTTGCGGAACCTGGGGGATGGCTGGTGCGAAATGGAGGGTGACGCGATCGTGTGGGTCGCGCGATCGCATGGAAGGGATAAAAGGGGGTAGGACGCGATCGCCTGGGGCATGCGATCGCGTCGCTGGAGTTTGTGCTAAACGCACGAATCCAGCATCGTTCCAGCCCAACTCTCTGTCTCCTTTTGGGATTTATGCAATCCATGCGACGCGATCGCGTCGCTCACGCGGTCGCGTGGGATTGATTATGTGCAAGTGACGCTATCGCGTGGGTCATTTTGTGCTAGACGCACAATGGCCGCACGATTCCAGCCCAACTTTCTGGAAGTTGGATCCTTACGCCGATTTCCAGGTCACGCGGCCGCGTGGATGACGCGGTCGCGTGGATAATGTTTTACGCCATTCGACGCGATCGCATGGATGATGCGGTCGCGCGAATCTCTTTTTTTTTTTTGTAGAATGCAGAATGCAGTATGCAGAATGCAATGCTTAATGTGAATGCTATGCATGATTCCAGGTTCAATATAATAAAAATAAAATTCAAAAACAAACAAAACTAAATAAAATTAAAATTGAAAAAGGAACGATCATACCATGGTGGGTTGTCTCCCACCTAGCACTTTTAGTTAAAGTCCTTAAGTTGGACATTAGATGAGCTTCCTGTTATGGTGGCTTGTGTTTAAATTCATCCAGAAATCTCCACCAATGTTTGGAATGCCAACAGCCTCCGGGGTCCCAAACTAGGCATGTGAAGCTTCTGAGCAGCTTCAAACAGATTTTCAGGCTCCCGGGGTGATGAATATCAGAATATTTTTTAGGATCCCAAACTTTGGTTCTAAATCCGCCTTCGTTTTGATCTTTATTTTTCCATCCGGGCGGTTTAGAAAGTAGATTCTCACCATAGTAACCAAACGTTTTCCGAGATCCATTCGATTGAACGTGATACCAATCCGTGCACTTCGAGTTGAAGCGTGGAACCTTATTGAACCTTGTGCACCAGCTCTGAGTACGAGCTATTTCCCTCTTACTCTTAAAGCCGCAGAGGGCTCTAAGCTGGCCATCTGTTTCAAGTAAACCATATTCAAGTGAATAAGTAAAGTTAAAGGTTAAGGATTGTACCCACTTGAAGCTTGTATTAGGCGATAATGGCCTTGGGGTAGGTGTTTCTGGTGGTTCTGTAAGTTCTACTCCCTTGTGCTCTTCTGTGAATTCCTTCACTTCTTCGCAAGATTCTTCAAATGCATCTGTATCCTGGTCAAAGTCTTCTATGTCTTCCTCATCACTTGAGTCATAGATTGGATGTTGAGAGAAATCTACCTCCGCGTCATCTTCATATTCACTTGGGGAAGATTCTTCGATCTCAGAGAATTCACTTGCGGATGCAAGTTCATTACTAAGAGAGCTAGACTTGTGACTATCATCATCAAGGGAATTTGCGTCTTGGGTTATTCCGTCTAGTTCTTCATAAATGACTTGCCTTGGAGATTGTGAAATATCCTCCTTAGCATCAACTGTAGTGTCCTTGACGGAGTTCTCTTCAGCTCTGGATTCCCATGGAGGTTCAGCGTCTCCTAGATCTTCAACCAACTCTTCTTCTTGCATAATGATAGCTTCTTCTACTTGTTCTAGTACAAATTCATTCTCTGTCTTGTCCACTGGAGTCTCTAGTATTTCCTTCATGCTACGCTCATCATTAGATTGTCCACATGGGGCTGTGGTTGGTCCTTGAATGTTCGCGCGTCTAGAAGCTAATTGAATTACTGCTTGCTCCAGTTGTCGAATGGTTGTTTGAAGTTTATTTACTGTTTTCTTGAGGCGAACCTCTGATTCTCGGGGTGATGGATTTGGACATGAAACATAGGGAAGTGGTGGTGCTTGGGGTGATTGGATTGGAACTGGGGTAGGAAAGGATCATACGGTGGTGAATGGTGAAGGGAAGCTTGTGAGTGTGGTGGTTCGAGGTTATGTTGAGAGGTTGGTCTATAGGCATGGGGTGGGGCTTGTTGGTAGTCACAAGGTTGTCCACCATATCTTTCAGCTGGGTATGCATTGTAGAATGGTCGTTGTCCATGATATCTTGGAGGGTGTTGTTGCCTAAAGGATTGATTAGATCCTCTTGGCTCCATCCATCCTTGATTGGTCTGACCTTGATGCATATTCCTGCTGTAACTTCTAATTCCTTCAACAAAGTTAGACCCAAACTCAAAGCGAGAGGAGTGAGAATTCATGGTAGCACATAAAAATAAAAAGGAGAAACAAAAATAAATAAACAAGCAAAAGAAAAATATTTACAATAACCAATAATAAGGCACACGTTAGCAGTTCCCCGGCAACGGCGCCATTTTGAAGAACTGAAGATTGATGGTTTAAAGGTTATAGTAAACTCTCATTGTGAGTATAGTTACTAAACCAAGCAATCAACCTTTCTTACAAACGTTTTGGTTGTCACAAGTAACAAACCCCTTAAAAATTGATAACCGAAGTATTCAAACCTTGGGTCGTCTTCTCAAGGAACTGCAGGGAAGTATGTTCTTATTATTGGTTTTGGAGATTGTAAATTTGGGGTTTCAAGAATGAGGAACAAATATGACAAATAATTTAAATGGCAATTAAAAATAATAAATACTGTAAAGCAAACTTTTGGTAAGGTATGAGAAATTAGAGGTCCTATCCTAGCTATCCTTATCAATGATGATGATGGTTGAATCTTAATTCCACTTTGTTAACCTTTACTAAGATAAAGGAAGGTCAAGGGATTAATTGGTTTGATCTTCGAATCCTATTTATTTCCTAAGAAAAGATTGGGATTATGGAAGTTCAATTCAATTAACAAAGATAACAATTATCAATCACGTTTGAGTTTGATAACTCCTGAGTTACTGATTTCTTAACCAAGACCAAAAGGAGAAAAATAAATCTACTTAGAATAAAAATGTCTTCAGAGTAAAAGTAACAATAGCATAAATAAGAGTAATCAATATTAAACTGAAATACCTCAAATAACATTAATAAAAGAGTAATCTGTAGCATGAAAGGATTCATAAAGTAACTTGCAAAAGTAAATAAAAGGAATATTGAACCTGATCAAAAGAGATAATCCTGAAAGCGAATAAAAATCCTAAATCTAAATCCTAATCCTAAAGAGAGAGGAGAGAACCTCTCTCCCAACTAAATCTGAATCATGGAAAATAACTAAATTCGCGAGCTCTCTTTGAATGGATGCATTCCCTCACTTCATAACCTCTGGTCTATGCCTTCTGGACTTGGATTTGGGCCAAAAAGGGCTTCAGAAATTGATGGGAGCATTTTCTGCAATTTCTGGTGCGTGGCCTCTGTCACGCGTCAGCGTGGGTCACGCGGTCGCGTCATTCGGAGCTTTTCTTGTCACGCGGTTGCGTCGGTCATGCGGCCGCATCATATGTGTTCTGCTTAAGGCGCGCGGTCGCGTCAGTCATGCGGCCGCGTCACTATTGATTCACGCTTGGCATGCGTCTGCGTCGCCCATGCGATCGCGTGGATGCCAGTTTCTTCAGAAACTCCGTTTTGTGCTTTCCTTCCATTTTTGTATGTTTCCTTTTCCATCCTTTAAGTCATTCCTGCCTTAGAAGATCTGAAACTACTCAACACACTAATCACGGCATCGAATGGAAATAAAGGTAATTAAAATAATTAATTTAAAAGCATAGGAAACATGTTTTTCACATACATCACATAATAAGGAAGGGAAAGTAAAACCATGCAATTAATATGAATAAGTGGGTAAAGGGTTGAATAAATCACTCAAACTAAGCACAAAATATGTCATAAAATATGGGTTTATCAGACAACTGAGAACTGTATACATATCTGTGAACATGCTCTGTAACATTTGGAAGAAATCAAAGCAGCTTTAAATTTTGAAAGGAAAAAAAAATAGAAAAACCTTGGTTAAGTTCCCTATCACGCACCACCACAAGAACAGAATCTCAGATAAGAGATGAAAGGTCTTTTGACCAGGTGTAAGTTTTTATTAATTTCTTTATTTCTTATACCCAATGACTAGTGTTAGGTATGAAATAAATAAAAGTCTTCTAAGATTAAAAAGTAAAAATACAAAGCACTAGAGTCCCCTAGATGCAGATGTGTGAAAACAGTGACGCCCAACAACATGACAAGGGACCTAATGGTTCTTCCCTTTTGGCGATGGAACTAAACTTGAACTTCTCCATGCTTATCCCTCCCTGCTCATGTTCTTTTTAACTTATTTTTTACTTTCCAATTTTTCTCCCCTCTTTTTTATGCTCTTTATGTTATTGATGTCCTATATGATAACCTTATACTTTGATAATTCCCTTGGCATATGTATTTTCTCTCTCTTTCTTTGTTTCTCCCTGATTGCACATATGTCTTTGTTGTTGTTGGATCCAGTTGTAGTTTAATTTTCCTGATCTTAGGAGATGAAAAGGCCCACATGAGTGATTGCTGACAATGGCCCCTTTCTGATTTACATTTTGCACATTCATGGAGTGCACCTTTTCCTCCTTTTGTACATTCATCCTATGCCAATACTCTGCATCATTAATTATCAACATAACTCCTCCTCCTCATTTTTCCCTTCATTCATTTTATATTTATTATATGCTCGTTATAAGATACTGTAGAATATTATAATTTTCACTTTAAATGTAATCTATATACTACAAACAAAACCACCTAGTACATCTTTGTTTTATTTTGTTTTATAATTACTGTTCTTTTCATACTTGTGTGATTCCTTACTTCAAGATGATGAAAATGGGATTGCAGTGATTCTGTGATTGAACTTTAATTACTGTTCTTTTCATACTTGTGTGATTCCTTGCTTCAAAATGATGAAAAATTGTCTTGTGTTATTTTCTGCTTCTATAGAAAATGGAAGAGAATACTCAACCTAATTCAAAGAAAACTAAGCGTCAATGGACGTCACACGAAGATGCAAAATTAGTTGAGTGTTTGGTAGAGCTTGCAACTACTTCTTGGAAGTTTGACAATGGCACCTTTAAATCCGGTTATGGAAAACATTTGGAAAAAATGCTGCATGAAAAGATCCTTAGATGTGATCTTAAGGTACAGTTTTTTTACATAATACTTGTTTTCTTCGTTTATAATTCTATATTTGTGTTATAATTGTATAGTTTACAAAATATTAATGCTTCTATATTGAGATGCTTTACTATTGTGCTCTCATTTATTTTTAAGATGATGATGGGATAGAGATGAAAGGACCAGAAAAAAATTAGTTTGAATATATAAAAATTATAATTTAGACAAAATTGGAAAATCAAGGATATGTTAAGAAGGATGCCTTCAGAACTAGATACCATGCATGATCTATGAATGCGACTATATTATATTATCATCATTGACTTAGATTCAAATTATATGATCGTCAACTTTTTTATAAATGCATAATTTTAATTCATAGATACACTTTGGTGATCTTTATGTTATTGGGTTGTTGTGTTATTACGAATTGGTTCATATATATAGTCTTAAAATTGCAGTGTTAAATTAAATAAAGAAATTTATATTCAACTTACATATAAACTTTACCTTATTCATAATAAGTTGGTTATTCAAAAACTGAATGATTAGTACTGCTCCATACATTCACTATATTTAGTTATGCTTGGATGAATTATGGTGTCATATACAGAGTAGTAATAATTCTAAATTGTTTAGCTATGTTTAGGCTAATCCACACATTGAATCAAGGGTGAAATTGCTAAAAAGATAATATTTTGCAATAGTTGAGATGATAGGCACGGATGGGAGTGGATTTGGTTGGAACGACAAAGATAAAATGATTGTGGTGGAGCGACACATTTTCAATGAATGGAAGAGTGTAAATTCTAAAAAACTTTCTTAATACAAGTTTATTTATCTTAGCTTTTTAATATTAATTACTTATTTATTTTCTTTTAATTCCAGTCCCATCCTAATGCTAATGGCCTCTATAATAAACTATTTCCACATTTTGAATAGTTGGGAATAGCATTTGGTAGAGATAGGGCTCAAGGAGGCAATGCAGAAAATATAACTCAAGTAGTTGTTACAATGGAGGCTGAGCGCGAAGCAACCTTGAGTGATCGGTAAGTGAATGAAAACACCCAAGTAAATTTGGAAGAGACCGAAATGGAATATGAAGCTGATTCTCAAGTACGTAAGCAATTGACTCTAATTCATGTACATAAATTCACTTATTGTTGATCCTACTGCTGTGTATTTTCTTGGATTTTGGAGTGATTCTTCATTAGTTCATTTACTTTAACCTGTGCCTGTGACTAGCCTTAACTATTCCCATCATATTGAGCATTTAGATAGAAATACAAATCTTCATTTCTGTGGAGTATAATAACAAAGAAAAAAAGGATATGGATGTAATTATGCAAACAGAATTAGAATCAGGGTAGTTAATATTCTATTAGGTTTTGTTTAGTTAGTTAATGTTGCTAGTTTTGCTGGCCAAGGCAGAGATAATGTTTGTATATAAAAGTGTAGAGCATGTATAATCAGTTAGGCTACTTGTTCTTCATTTCTATCAATATTGAATAATCTTCTGGTGTTCCTGCTGGTGTTATTTTCAATTTTTAGGAGCCTCCAACTCCTGGTGTTTCTGCTGCTCCCGGTGCTTCAGCTGCTCCTAGTTCTTCTGCTGCTCCTAGTGCTTCATATATAGAAAGGAATAAAAGAAAAAGAGGGAGAAAAAGTGAGGAAGTGATTGACATAGTAGTAGAATCAATGAGAGATATGAAAGGTTCTTATCAAGATCACACACAGCCGTTTTAGTTGATATGGTTTCTTGTTTTAAGCATGAGAAAGAAGAAGTTGAGCGCAGAATGAAGCTAATGACACTATTGAGAGATGTTCCTGGTTTGAGTGGTGATGATAGAATAAAGGCTGGCCTTAGCATTCTAAGGGACAATAGTCTGATCGACATGGTGTTGCAACTTCAACTGGGGAAACTTTTGCCATTTTTGAAGAATTGCTTTAAATATTGCTATTTTTGAATTATTGAATATTATAGTGACTTGATAGGAAGACATTTGTGCCAATTGTTACTGTTGTTTTTGAGGAATATAAGCAGCTAAAACCCTAGTTCCTGGTGCCATTATATCAGGTTTTAAGATCCATGGAAAATGATGAGCGGATATTTTATACGCTTTTTGGGGATAATTTCATATAGTTTAGAATATGTTTTAGTTAGTTTTTAATCTATTTCTAGTAGTTTTTAGGAAGAATTCATATTTCTGGACTTTACTATGAGTTGTATGTTTTTCTGTAATTTCAGGTATTTTTCTGGCTGAAATTGAAGGAGCTGAGCAAAAATCTGATTCAGGCTGAAAAAGGACTGCTAATGCTGTTGGATTGTGACCTCCCTGCACTCAAATTGGATTTTCTGGAGCTACAGAACTCGAAATGGCATGCTTCCAATTGCATTGGAAAGTAGACATCCAGGGCTTTCCAGCAATATATAATAGTCCATACTTTGCACAAGGATAGACGACGTAAACTGGCGTTCAATTCCAGTTCTCTGCCCAATTCTGGCGTCCAGCGCCAGAAAAGGATAAAAAACTGGAGTTGAACGCCCAAACTGGCATAAAAACTGGCGTTCAACTCCACAAATGGCCTCTGCACGTGACTCACTCAAATCTCAGCCCCAGCACACACCAAGTGGGCCCCAGAAGTGGACCTCTGCATCATCTATCATAGTCCACTCATATTTTGTAACCCTAGGCTACTAGTTTAGTATTTAAACAACTTTTAGAGACTTATTTTGTATCTCATGACATTTCAGATCTAAACTTTGTATTCTCTGACGGCATGAGTCTCTAAACCCCATTGTTGGGGGTGAGGAGCTCTGCTGTGTCTCAATGAATTAATGCAAGTATTTCTGTTTTCCATTCAAACACGCTTGTTCCTATTTAAGATGTTCATTCGCGCTTAACTGTGATGAAGGTGATGATCCGTGACATTCATCACCTTCCTCAAACCATGAATGTGTGCCTGACAACCACCTCCGTTCTATATCCGATTGAATGAGTATCTCTTAGATTCCTTAATCAGAATCTCCGTGGTATAAGCTAGAACTGATGGCGGCATTCATGAGAATTCGGAAAGTCTAAACCTTGTCTGTGGTATTCCGAGTAGGATTCAGTGATTGAATGACTGTGACGAGCTTCAAACTCCTGAAGGCTGGGCGTTAGTGACAGACGCAAAAGGATAGTAAATCCTATTCCAACCGGATCGAGAACCAACCGGTGATTAGCCGTGCTGTGACAGAGCGCGTGAGCGTAGTTTTCACTGGAAGGATGGAAGGTAGCCATTGACAACGGTGATCCACCAACACACAGCTTGCCATAGGAGGACGTGCGTGCGTGAATCAGAAGACAGAGGAAAGCAGAGATTCAGAGGACAAAGCATCTCCAAAACTCCAACATATTCTCCATTACTGCACAACAAGTAACTTTTAATTTATGCTCTACTGGTTATTCACAATTCAACTGATAAATATAATTGAATTCCTGACTAAGATTTACAAGATAACCATAGATTGCTTCAAACCAACAATCTCTGTGGGATTCGACCTTTACTCATGTAAGGTATTACTTGGACGACCCAGTGCACTTGCTGGTCATATGTGCGAAATTGTAAGAGAGTCACAATTCGTGCTACCAAGTTTTTGGCGCCGTTGCCGGGGGATTGTTCATGTTTGAACAACTGACGGATTATTTTGTCGCTTAGATTAGGAAAAATTTTCTCTTTTTTGGTTTAGAGTCTTTTATTATTTATCCCTTGTTAAAACACTTTAAATTTATAGCTCAGTTAATTAGAACGTGGTGTTTATGTTCATGGTAATTGGCTATCATATTTTTAAAAACCTTTTTCAAAAATAATTTTTCTATTAAATCCTGTGCCAAACTTTAATAAGGTCCCATAACTCATTTGGCTAGAGCGTTAATCTGTGTTCTTGGTAATTGGGTTAGAATCTTTTATACTCTTTTCAAAACCTTCTTTTTCAAAAATATTTTTTTTCTATTAAATCTTGTGCCAAACTTTAAGTTTGGTGTTTTCTTGTTGATTTCCCTTTGATTTTCGAAAATTTTGGCTTGGTTTTCTAAAAATTTTAAGTTTGGTGTTCTTCCTTCATGTTCTTGTGTTCTTGTGAGTCTTCAAAATGTTCTTGAGTTTTCCTTGTGTCTTGATCTTAAAATTTTTAAGTTTGGTGTTCCTTGGTGTTTTCCCTCCAAATTTTTCGAAAACAAGGAGCAGTAGATCTAAAAATTTTAAATCTTGTACTATCTTATTGTTTTTCTCTCTCCTCACTAAATTCAAAAATATCTTTTCAAAATATCTTTTCTAACTTCCTATCTTTTCAAAATTTGCTTCAACTAACTAACCAACTTTTTGTTTGTTTCTTAACTTTTTCAAAACTACCTAACTAACTCTCTCTCTCTCAAATTTTCGAAAATATCTCCCCTCTTTTTCAAAAATTTCTGTTTTTTTTTAACTAATTATTTTTAATTTTTTTTACGAAAAAAAAAATTTTATTATTTCAAAATTCAAATTCTTTTTAGTTATTTTATTTTATTTAAGTATTTACTTCTTATAAAATAAAATAAATAAAAAGATAAATCAGTCCAAGTTATATCCATATATCCATCATGGACATAAGTGGAGATGGACAGTCCAGGAGGACTTTGGGGTCATATTCTAACCCCTCTACTGCTTCATATGGGAGTAGCATCTGCATACCCTCCATTGGAGTTAGTAGTTTTGAGTTGAATCCTCAGCTCATTATCATGGTGCAGCAAAGTTGTCAGTATTCCGGTCTTCCACAGGAAGAACCTACAGAGTTTCTGGCACAATTTTTACAAATTGCTGACACAGTACATGATAAGGAAATAGATCAGGATGTCTACAGACTATTACTGTTTCCATTTGCTGTAAAAGATCAAGCCAAGAGGTGGTTAAATAACCAACCAAAGGCCAGCATAAGAACATGGAAACAGCTGACAGAAAAATTCTTGAATCAATATTTCCCTCCAAAAAGGATGACACAGCTAAGGCTGGACATCCAAGGCTTTAAACAAGGAGATAATGAATCTCTTTATGATGCCTGGGAGAGATACAGAGAGATGCTACGAAAATGCCCCTCTGAAATGTTTTCAGAGTGGGTTCAGTTAGACATCTTCTACTATGGGCTTGCAGAAGGAGCTCAAATGTCTTTAGATTACTCAGCTGGTGGATCTATCCATATGAGAAAGACAATTGAAGAAGCTCAAGAGCTCATTGATACAGTTGCCAGGAATCAGCATCTGTATCTAAGCAGCAACCCTTCCATGAATGAAGAGGTTAAAACAGTAACTGCTGAATTCAGTACTGTAAAACAAGCTGCTGAATTCAATCAGTAATTAGATTTTCTAACAAAACAGCTAGCTGAATTCAAAGACAGGTTACAGGAGACAAGGATAGCTAATATACATATGGACGAACAGTTTAAGCAAACAAAGCAGCAGCTATCAAAGCAAATAGCAGAAGAATGCCAAGCAGTTCAATTAAGAAGTGGGAAAACATTAAATACCCCACCTCAAGGCATCAAAAATTCAAGAAATGAGCGACCCACCAAAGATTCCCCTGAGGACAGTAAGAGCCCAGGGAAAAATAATTCTGGCACTAAAACGCCAGAAAATGGGTGGAAGGCTGGCACTGAACGCCCAGACCATGCCCAAAACTGGCGTTCAGTGCCAGAAACAAGGCAGGATTGGCGTTCAACGCCAGAAACAGGCAAGAATCTGGCGTTGAACGCCCAACAGGGGCACATTTCTGGCGTTCAGGCGCCAGGAACAGACAGTGAGCTGGCGTCTAACGTCACTCCAGCTTCTGACTCTGGCATTCAATTGCCAGTGAGGGATCAGACACACACAAGTGCTGATAACAACCCCTCTAAAAAGGCTTCTTTAACCACTAAGGTTGAGGAATATAAAGCCAAGATACCTTATCCTCAAAAACTCCGGAAAGAGGAGCAGGATAAGCAATTTGCTCGCTTTGCAGATTATCTAAGGACTCTTGAAATAAAGATTCCATTTGCAGAGGCACTTGAGCAAATACCTTCTTATGCCAAGTTCATGAAAGAGATCTTGAGTCATAAGAAGGAGTGGAGAGAAACAGAAAGAGTTCTCCTCACTGAAGAATGCAGTGCAGTCATTCTGAAAAGCTTTCCTGAAAAGCTTAAAGACCCTGGGAGTTTTCTGATACCATGCATACTAGAAGGTGATTGCACCAAGACAGCTTTATGCGATCTTGGGGCAAGCATCAACCTAATACCTGCATCCACTATCAGGAAGCTTGGCTTAACTGAGGAAGTTAAACCAACCCGGATATGTCTCCAACTTGCTGATGGTTCCACTAAATACCCATCAGGCGTGATTGAGGACATGATTGTCAGAGTTGGGCCATTCGCCTTTCCCACTGACTTTGTTGTGCTGGAAATGGAGGAGCACAAGAGTGCTACTCTCATTCTAGGAAGATCCTTCCTAGCAACTGGACGATCCCTCATTGACGTCCAACAGGGGGAAATAACCCTGAGAGTCAACGATGACGAGTTCAAGTTGAACGCTGTCAAAGCCATGCAGCATCCAGACACATCAACAGACTGCATGAAAGTTGACCTTATTGACTCTTTGGTAGAAGAGATCAACATGGCTGAGAGTCTCGAATCAGAGTTGGAAGACATCTTTAAAGATGTTCAGCCTGATTTGGAGGATTCAGGGGACATGAGAGAGCCTCTGAACTTTCTTCTGAAAGAGGAAAAACCTCCTAAACCAGAGCTCAAGCCACTGCCACCATCCTTGAAATATGCATTTCTAGGAGAAGGTGACACCTTTCCAGTGATCATAAGCTCTGCTTTAAATTCACAGGAAGAGGAAGCACTTATTCAAGTGCTAAGGACACACAAGACAGCTCTTGGGTGGTCCATAGGTGACCTTAAGGGCATAAGCCCAGCTAGATGCATGCACAAAATCCTACTGGAGGATAATGCCAAACCAGTGGTTCAACCACAGAGGCGGCTAAATCCAGCCATGAAGGAAGTGGTGCAGAAAGAGGTCACCAAATTACTAGAGGCTGGAATTATTTATCCCATTTCTGATAGCCCCTGGGTGAGCCCTGTTCAAGTCGTCCCAAAAAAGGGAGGCATGACAGTGATTCATAATGAAAAAAATGAACTGGTTCCTACAAGAACAGTTACAGGGTGGCGCATGTGTATTGACTACAGAAGGCTCAATACAGCCACCAGAAAGGATCATTTTCCTTTACCATTCATAGACCAGATGCTAGAGAGACTAGCAGGTCATGATTATTACTGCTTTTTGGATGGCTACTCAGGCTATAACCAGATTGCAGTAGATCCCCAGGATCAAGAGAAAACAGCATTCACATGTCCATCCGGAGTGTTTGCTTATAGAAGGATGCCCTTTGGGCTATGCAATGCACCTGCAACCTTCCAGAGATGCATGCTCTCTATTTTCTCTGATATGGTGGAAAAATTTATGGAAGTCTTCATGGATGACTTCTCAGTATATGGAGACTCATTCAGCTCCTGTCTTGATCACCTGAAACTTGTTCTAAAAAGATGCCAAGAAACCAACCTAGTTTTAAACTGGGAAAAGTGTCACTTCATGGTGACTGAAGGAATTGTTCTTGGGCATAAAATCTCAAACAAGGGAATAGAGGTGGATCAAGCAAAAATAGAGGTAATTGAAAAATTACCACCACCTGCCAATGTTAAGGCAATCAGAAGCTTTCTGGGGCATGCAGGATTCTATAGGAGGTTTATAAAGGATTTTTCAAAAATCGCAAAACCTCTAAGCAATCTGCTAGCTGCTGACACGCCATTTGTGTTTGACACAGCATGCCTGCAGGCGTTTGAAACGCTGAAAGCTAAGCTGGTCACAGCACCAGTCATTTCTGCACCAGACTGGACATTGCCATTTGAGTTAATGTGTGATGCCAGTGATCATGCCATTGGTGCAGTATTGGGACAGAGGCATGACAAGCTTCTGCATGTCATTTATTATGCCAGTCGCGTTCTAAATGATGCCCAGAAAAATTACACAACCACAGAAAAAGAACTACTTGAAGTGGTTTACGCCATTGACAAGTTCAGATTATACTTAGTAGGATCAAAAGTGATTGTGTATACTGACCATGCTGCTCTTAAATATCTACTCACAAAGCAGGATTCAAAACCCAGGCTCATCAGATGGGTATTGCTTCTGCAAGAGTTTGATATAGAAATAAGAGACAGAAAAGGGACAGAGAACTAAGTGGCTGATCATCTGTCCCGGATAGAGCCAGTGGAAGGGACGTCCCTCCCCTTTCTTGAGATCTCTGAGACGTTCCCTGATGAGCATCTATTTGCCATTCAGGAAGCACCATGGTTTGCCGATATTGCAAACTATAAAGCTGCAAGGTTCATACCCAAGGAGTACAATAGAATACAAAAGAAGAAATTAGTTACTGATGCAAAGTACTACTTGTGGGATGAACCCTATCTCTTTAAGAGATGTGCAGACGGAATTATCCGTAGGTGTGTCCCCAGAGAGGAAGCACAGAGAATCCTATGGCATTGCCACGGATCTCAATATGGAGGCCATTTCGGAGGTGAGCGAACAGCCACCAAGGTTCTCCAATGTGGCTTCTATTGGCCCACACTCTATAAAGATTCCCGAGAGTTTGTACGTAATTGTGACAGTTGCCAAAGAGCTGGTAATCTGCCTCATGGTTACGCCATGCCTCAACAAGGAATCTTGGAAATAGAGTTGTTTGATGTATGGGGAATTGACTTCATGGGACCTTTCCCACCATCATACTCAAACACTTATATTCTGGTGGCAGTTGACTATGTATCAAAATGGGTTGAGGCTATTGCCACACCCACCAATGATACTAAAACAGTGCTGAAGTTCCTCCAAAAACATATCTTTAGCAGGTTTGGTGTCCCTAGAGTGTTAATCAGTGATGGGGGCACTCACTTCTGCAATAAACAGTTTTACTCTGCCATGGTTCGGTATGGAATTTGCCACAAAGTGGCCACTCCATATCATCCACAAACCAACGGGCAAGCTGAAGTCTCTAACAGAGAATTAAAGAGAATCCTGGAACGGACAGTAAATACCCGTAGAAAGGATTGGGCAAGGAGCTTGGATGATGCTCTGTGGGCTTACAGAACAGCATTCAAGACCCCTATAGGGACCTCTCCATACCAACTCGTGTATGGTAAGGCATGCCACTTGCCCGTGGAACTGGAACATAAGGCCTACTGGGCAACCAGATTCCTAAACTTAGATGCCAAATTAGCAGGAGAAAAACGATTGCTCCAGCTAAATGAGCTAGAGGAATTCAGATTCACAGCTTTCGAAAATGCCAAGCTTTATAAAGAAAAATCAAAAAAATGGCATGACAAAAAGCTGTCATCTAGAATCTTTGAACCAGGACAGAAGGTCCTGTTGTTTAACTCTAGACTCAGGCTATTCCCCGGGAAACTGAAATCCCGGTGGAGGGGACCATACGTGATTACAAGTGTGTCACCATATGGTTATGTGGAGCTTCAAGATACTGATTCTGATAAGAAGTTCATTGTCAATGGACAGAGAATCAAGCATTATCTTGAAGGCAACACTGAGCAAGAATGCTCAAGGCTGAAGCTAGATTAAAAGCTCAGCAAGGTCCAGCTAAAGACAATAAAGAAGCGCTTGCTGGGAGGCAACCCAGCCATGGGGCATCAATCCTCTAGGCATTTTTGCCCTATTTTTATTTTTATTTGTTTATATAAAATTCATTGAGACTAAGGTAAATCATTACTTTCATAAATCCACAGGGTTACAGAAGGAATCTGCACACAAAACAGAGATAGGGAGCTCACTGGCAAGAAAACGCCAGTGAAGGCTATTTTGGGCGTTCAGCGCCCAAAATGGGCATCCAGTGGGCGCTGAACGCCAGGAAGGATAGCAATCTGGCGTTCAACGCCAGAAAAGTGCAGCAATTGAGCGTTGAACGCCCAAAACAGGCAGTGTTTGGGCGTTCAAACGCCAGGATGATGGGGAGGAGCTCTCCTTCTACCCATCTCCTTTCTTTTCTTTTGCTTGAGGACAAGCAAACCTCTAAGTTTGGTGTGTTTATCCGTGATCACTAAGATCATGGCCCCTAAAGGAAAATAACCCACTCCAAGAGGAGCAAGGGCGTGAATTAAAGGAACTGAAGCGCCAGAAATTCTCTCTTGAAGGACCAAGCACCTCACAGACTAGAGGAACATCCACTTCCCAAACCTCAAGGTTGTTGAGTTCTAATCTTAGCCTTAACTCTGTGATAACTGTTCTTATTTTAGTTTTACCTTAGGAGTCATATAGTAGTAATTAGTATCTATTTTGATTTTATCTCTAATTAAGTTATAGTCTATTTTTCTCATCATCATTAAACATGAATAAAGTAGTAGATCTTTTGAATAAGAGGCAATAAAATTTCGAGTTTTAATAAGAGAAATTCTGATTGGTTAAATGTGGTGGCAATGCTTTCTGTCTTCTGAATGAATGCTTGAACAGTGCATATGTCTTTTGAATTTGTTGTTTAAGACTGTTAAATATGTTGGCTCTTGAAAGAATAATGAACATAAGACATGTTATTGATAATCTGAAAAATCATAAAAATGATTCTTGAAGCAAGAAAAAGCAGCAAAAGAAAAAAAAAAAAGCCAATAACCCTTAAAAACCAAAAGGCAAGGGCAAATAAAAAGGATCCCAAGGCTTTGAGCATCAGTGGATAGGAGGGCCTAAAGGACTAAAATCCTGGTCTAAGCGGCTAAACCAAGCTGTCCCTAACCATGTGCTTGTGGCGTGCAGGTGTCAAGTGAAAACTTGAGACTGAGCGGTTAAAGTCAAGGTCCAAAGCAAAAAGAAGAGTGTGCTTAAGAACTCTGGACACCTCTAATTGGGGACTTTAGCAAAGCTGAGTCACAATCTGAAAAGGTTCACCCAGTTATGTGTCTGTGGCATTTATGTATCCGGTGGTAATACTGGAAAACAAAGTGCTTAGGGCCACGGCCAAGACTCATAAAGAAGCTGTGTTCAAGAATCATCACACTGAACTAAGAAAATCAATAACACTATCTGAATTCTGAGTTCCTATAGATGCCAATCACTCTGAGCTTCAATGGATAAAGTGAGATGCCAAAACTGTTCAGAAGCAAAAAGCTACTGGTCCCGCTCATCTAATTAGAATCTGAGCTTCAATCAAAAACTCCGAGATATTATTGCTTCTCAACCTATTAGTCTTCTATTTTATTTGTCTAGTTGCTTGAGGACAAGCAACAGTTTAAGTTTGGTGTTGTGATGAGCGGATATTTTATACGCTTTTTGGGGATAATTTCATATAGTTTAGAGTATGTTTTAGTTAGTTTTTAATCTATTTCTAGTAGTTTTTAGGAAGAATTCATATTTCTGGACTTTACTATTAGTTGTGTGTTTTTCTGTAATTTCAGGTATTTTTCTGGCTGAAATTGAAGGAGCTGAGCAAAAATCTGATTCAGGCTGAAAAAGGACTGCTAATGCTGTTGGATTCTGACCTCCCTGCACTCAAATTGGATTTTCTGGAGCTACAGAACTTGAAATGGCATGCTTCCAATTGCATTGGAAAGTAGACATCCAGGGCTTTCCAGAAATATATAATAGTCTATACTTTGCACAAGGATAGACGATGTAAACTGGCGTTCAACGCCAGTTCTCTGCCCAATTCTGGCGTCCAGCGCCAGAAAAGGATCAAAAACTGGAGTTGAACGCCCAAACTGGCATAAAAACTGGCGTTCAACTCCACAAATGGCCTCTGCACGTGACTCACTCAAATCTCAGCCCCAGCACACACCAAGTGGGCCCCAGAAGTGGACCTCTGCATCATCTATCATAGTCCACTCATATTTTGTAACCCTAGGCTACTAGTTTAGTATTTAAACAACTTTTAGAGACTTATTTTGTATCTCATGACATTTCAGATCTAAACTTTGTATTCTCTGACGGCATGAGTCTCTAAACCCCATTGTTGGGGGTGAGGAGCTCTGCTGTGTCTCAATGAATTAATGCAAGTATTTCTGTTTTCCATTCAAACACGCTTGTTCCTATCTAAGATGTTCATTCGCGCTTAACTATGATGAAGGTGATGATCCGTGACATTCATCACCTTTCTCAAACCATGAACGTGTGCCTGACAACCACCTCCGTTCTATATCCGATTGAATGAGTATCTCTTAGATTCCTTAATCAGAATCTCCGTGGTATAAGCTAGAACTGATGGCGGCATTCATGAGAATCCGGAAAGTCTAAACCTTGTCTGTGGTATTCCGAGTAGGATTCAGTGATTGAATGACTGTGACGAGCTTCAAACTCCTGAAGGCTGGGCGTTAGTGACAGACGCAAAAGGATAGTAAATCCTATTCCAACCGGATCGAGAACCAACCGGTGATTAGCCGTGCTGTGACAGAGCGCGTGAGCGTAGTTTTCACTGGAAGGATGGAAGGTAGCCATTGACAACGGTGATCCACCAACACACAGCTTGCCATAGGAGGACGTGCGTGCGTGAATCAGAAGACAGAGGAAAGCAGAGATTCAGAGGACAAAGCATCTCCAAAACTCCAACATATTCTCCATTACTGCACAACAAGTAACTTTTAATTTATGCTCTACTGGTTATTCACAATTCAACTGATAAATATAATTGAATTCCTGACTAAGATTTACAAGATAACCATAGATTGCTTCAAACCAACAATCTCTGTGGGATTCGACCCTTACTCACGTAAGGTATTACTTGGACGACCCAGTGCACTTGCTGGTCATATGTGCGAAATTGTAAGAGAGTCACAATTCGTGCTACCAGAAAACTAGGTAAGGTTCCTCTGGAACTATAATGTGCAGCAACTGGTGATGGCTTGATTCCAAGAAATGTTTATTAAAAATTGATGGTGACTTTTGGATTTTTGTTGCTCTTGGCTTTTCGATTAGTTTTATATTTAATTTATTTAAATTTACTAAAGATATTTGATATTAGGGGTATTTTAGTAAATTTAAAAAAATTTAGAGTCAATAATAATTTAACTAAAGATATTTGTTATTAGGAGTATTTTAATAAATTTCAAAAAATTTAGAGTCAATAATAATTTAACTAAAGATATTTGTTATTAGGGTTAAAAAATTTAGAATCAATAATAATTTTAATTAAAGATATTTGATATTAGGGGTATTTTAGTAAACTTAAAAAATTTAGAATCAATAATAATTTAATTAAAGATATTTGTTATTAGGGATATTTTATTAAATTTAAAAAAAATTAGAATTAATAATAATTTTAATTAAAGATATTTGATATTAGGGGTATTTTAGTAAATTTAAAAAAATTTAGAGTCAATAATAATTTAACTAAAGATATTTTTATTAGGGATATTTTAGTAAATTTAAAAAATTAGAATCAATAATAATTTTAATTAAAGATATTTGATATTAGGGGTATTTTAGTAAATTTAAAAATAAAATAAAAATAATATTTATTATATTTATATTTATTTAAAAAATTAGAGTCTAAAAAATTTAATTAAAAATATTTTATTTTATTATATTTATATTTTATTTTATATATTTACTAAATTTAATCATTAATATTCTAATTAAAAATTATAAGGGCATTTTGGACAAAATATTCACAATTCCCAAATATATTAAATATGAACCAAACAAAAACTAAAACATTCCTAGGAATATTATTAATATTCCATAGATTTTATTTTTACAAACCAAACATAGGAATACTATATACTTGGTAATATTATTCCAAGGAATCATATTCCTAGTAATGATATTCCTAGGCATAAAAATTAATCCTTAAACCACACACACCCAAAGAGATTTCTAGGAGACCCTTTCCTTCTCCGGTCCGAACTAGGTAGTGTCCGACCTTCTTTTTCATATTAGTTTTCTTTTATTGATTGTGATCTTGTCATTCTACTGTATGACTATTTTGCTGGCTTCTTTTCAGAGATGGTGTCTTCTTTCGATTCAATGAAAATGTTTCGCAAAGCAAGGAAAGCAGTGGCTGCCCAGAACTTATCAAGGAAGACTTCAAGGGAGGGTTCTTCAGATCAGCTGCCTCTAAAGAAACCGGTAATTGAGTCTCAGGGGCCGAGGAAGATTATCCCAACCCCGCGAGTTCGGCCGGCCTCCTCTGAACCGCCTTAGTCGACCTCGGGTGCTGCCTCCTCTCCTACTGCTGCTGGTCCCCCTCCTAAGAAACCAAAGATTGTTGGAACTTATAATCTGAATGATAAAGAGTTTGATGGTGTGGCTTTTGCCACAGAGTTGATTACTCCTCATGGAAAGGTTCCTCTTGACGATGTGTCAACCCTCCACCATCTTGGTTTTATATCAAGCAACAGTATTCGGATGGCCAACCTTAGCGCGGCCTTATCTCGAGTTGTCCGGGAGACCCCGGTCCATGCTACCAAGGCCTTTATGGAGGATGCCAAGGCTGAATATGACAAGGTGAAGAGTCTGAAGGACGAGTTGGATGCCAAGGTTGCTACGTTGGAGATTAATGTAGAGAAAGAGAATGCTCGGGCTACTGCGGTGGAGGCAGCTGCTAACCTGTCTGCGGAGACAGCTAAAAAATACAAGGAGAGCTATACTCAGACTTATGGCGAGCTGTTGGAGACTAGAGAGAGACTTCAATCTGCCCAGGATGATTATGCCGAGCTGTAGGGCGATATGGTGAGTAGTATGACCAACATGTATAAAAACCTGAAGGCCCAGGTCCGAGTTCTTGCTCCTGACGTCGACCTTTCTTTATTTAGTATGGACAACGTGGTGGAGGATGGCAAGATTGTGCCTGCCCCAGATGAAGAAGATGAAGGTCCTCCTCTTGTGCCGCCAACTAAGGCTTCCTCAGCTTCTGCTACTACCGCTTCTTCTGCCGAGGTGATCCCTCCTGGGCCCGATCCTAATGTGGAGATCCTTAATGGCCCGGATGGAGTTATTGGAGCCACCCCGATCTCAATAATTCCCCCTCCTTCCAAGGATGCAGCTAATGGGGCGGACTTGGAGCCCTTATAATTCTCTTTTTATATCTCTTTCAATGTGTATTTTGATATGGTCTAGTCTGTGGACCTTAACTTCTAGTTTTGTAATGTTTCCGATGGATAACTCTTTGGCATTTGGTTGCTTTCCAGTAACTTAAAAAACACTTTAAACTATAGGCAGACTTTAAGTTTTTAATATTTTAATTTATGTTTGAGTGATGCATTGACTTTGCTTGTGTCGATATGCTTGTATTTGGAGGTTGTTTTTCAACCTTTGTTTGGAGGTTGCTCTTCAACCTTTATGTAGGTGCTTTGGGTTTTCTTAGTTCGACACCCTTTGAGGTGGCGTTTGCCTTATGGGTTTTCCTTTTTGGCCTTTTTAACTATGCCTTTTCTTTGGCTGCCTTGACATCCTTTCTTCAATTAGCTATACCTGTCTTTGCAGCCCGGGCTTTTAGTCGATGTCCAATAACTTTTTATTATTCTTTGCATAGAACATTTTTAGCTTTTGTGACGACTTTGTAGCCTAGCATTGGGATCGTGATTTTGCCTTTTAGGTAACGCCCCTTTTGGCTAAGCACTTCGGCCTTAGGTTTTTCAACCCTTTTGGCTTTTGTGTGATGTTTGTTCCCCTTTTTTAGTGATCCTTTCTATTGGTCCGACTTCTCTGTCAGTCCTTCTCAAGTTATTTTTAGTAATCCCATTTTTAGTCTGACCTCGTCAGGTCACTTTATATGGGTTACTTTTTATAACTTCTTACATTAATCTTGAGCTTTGTCGCTTCACCTTGCCGACCTCTTATGGTCGGGCGATGAATTTCGCGTTTTTGAGCATAAATTAATGCGTCTTGATAGGAAACTTTTTAGGAAATCTAAAAAATTTTATTCAAGTGATAAGATAAAAGTATAAATGAGTATGTACATGTGAGTTCTTACCCTTCTATTTTGGGCACCTTTCAGATCTTGGCCTGATGCCTCATTTAAAAACCTTTTTAGGAAAAAGAGTATACCTTGGCCTGAGATCTTTTCTAGCTATAGTACCTTCTTAGGTTACAGGCGTGCCATGACCTTGGTAGCTCCCGCCCTTCTAGGTCGGCCACCTTATAGTTACCTTTACCTAGTACTTCTGTTATTCGGTATGGCCCTTTCCAGTTGGCTGCTAGCTTTCCTTCCCTTGATCGACCTGCTCTGATATCATTTCAGATTAAGATGAGATCGTTGGTAGTGAATCTTCGCCACATTACCTTCCGATTATACCTTAAAGCCATTCGACGCTTTAGCGCTTCCTCTCTAATCCACACTCTTTCTCGGACTTCTGGAAGTAGGTCGAGCTCTTCCCTTTGTGTTTGGGAATCGGTGTTGTCATTATAGAGGATCACTCTAGGGGATCCTTCTTCTATTTCTACGGGAATCATTGCCTCCATTCCATAAGCAAGTCGGAAGGGTGATTCCCCGGTTGTGGAGTGTGGCGTCGTCTGATATGCCCACAGGACTTGCGGGAGCTCTTCAGCCTAAGCTCCCTTTGCGTCCTGTAGTCTCTTTTTTAACCCAGCTAATATGACTTTGTTGGCGACTTCCGCCTGTCCATTAGCTTGTGGGTGTTCTACGGAGGTAAACTGGTGCTTTATTTTTAAATCAGCTACCAAGTTCCTGAAGCCCGTGTCGGTGAATTGAGTGCCATTGTCTGTGGTGATGGAGCATGGGACCCCAAACCTTGTGACACTGTTTCGATATAGAAACTTCCGACATCTTTGGGTGGTGGCGGAGGCTAATAGCTCTGCCTTAATCCACTTTGTGAAGTAGTCTATCCTTACGATGAGGAACTTTACTTGCCCTGATGGTGGGAAATTTATAACCACAAACTAACCGGCAAGTGCACCGAGTCGTACCAAGTAATACCTCAGGTGAGTGAGGGTCGATCCCACGAGGATTGATGGACTAAGCAATAATGGTTAAGTGATTTACTTAGTTAGACAAACAGAAAATAGTGTTTGAGAGTTCAAAAAGCATTAAACAGAAGACATGCAAATAAATAAGTTGGGAATAAAATATGGAGAAGTAGTTAAGGCTTCAGAGTTATCTATTTTCCAGATTGACATTTCTTATTAATTTATTTTAATCATGCAAGATTTAATTCATGGCAAACTATATGTGACTAGACCCTAATTCCTTAGACCTTTCTAGTCTCCTCTAAAATTCATCAACCGCCAATTCCTTGGTCAATTAATTCCAATTAGGGGGTCAAGTTTAATTCTAGTTTATGTGCCACAGAAACCCTAATTACCCAAATATAAAAGGATTATATGTCACGTATCCCGTTAAGTCCAGATAATTAGAAGTTTAGGAGAAATTGTTTTCAATCTGTTGTTCAAGTAAAGAGGTTTTCCAAGTTATACAAGAACTCAATTAGAACAAGGGTCATACTTCTGTTCCACCTAAATTCATAAGATAAAGAACGAAAATAATTCTTGAAATAGAAATCAATACATGAATTAAAATAGAAAAATAATAGTATCAATCCATACAATAGATAGAGCTCCTAACCTTAACAATGGAGCTTTAGTTGCTCATGGTTCAGAGAGAAAATAAGGATTCTGAAAAACTATAAATTGTGGAATGAGGTAGAAGAAAGGAGATGAGCCCAAAGGGCTGATTCTTTTTTCTTTTATATCTAATCCTAATTAATGTAAAATATATTTCCTAAAACTAAAATAATATATTTTCCTAATTGTAAATAAAATAAAAGTTGAATCAAAATTAATTTGATTGATCCGTGCAGGGCTTGAGGAGCGTGGGGACCATTGGATTCATTAAGCTCCATGTTGAACTTGGCTTTTTCCAAGTTCAACATGGAGAAGGCAGCATGGTCTTTAGCGTGTTCCTTTAAATCTATGCTGAACTTGGATTTTTCCAAGTTCAGCGTGGAAAAGGCAGCGAGTACTTCCCTGGGAGTTCTCAAATCCACGCTGAACTTGGCAGGAACCAAGTTCAACATGGAGGATGTAGAGGTTTCTGGAGAAGAAATGTGCACTATTATATATTGTTGGAAAGCCCTAGAAATTATCTTTCCAATGCCGCTAAAATCATGTCGATTGAACCTCTATAGCTGAAGTTATTTTGGTTTGAGTGTAGGGAGGTCAGGATTGACAGCATCATTTGCTTTCTCCCTTCTCTGGTACAAAACTCTATCGAATCCCTCCGAATGCTACCTGAAATAAATAGAATTGTCCACAACTCAAAGTAGCATCCATAGTGGCTAAAAGATATTTAAATTTTGATTAAACTTAGCAATTCAAGTGCAAATTCACAAGAAAAAGATAGATAAGATGCTCACGCATCACAACACCAAACTTGAATTGTTGCTTGTCCTCAAGCAACCAAAATAAGTGCATGATTAAGATGTGAATTTGCATGAGAAGTGAGAGTTTAGTCATGCTCAAGTCTATTCTTAAAATGGGGTTTATTCATTGTAACTCTGAACAGTTTTGGCATCTCACTCTCCTTTGAATCAGAGGAATGTCAATGTCATTTGGAATTAGAATCCGGATCATATTATGAATTCTTTGATCTTTATACTCCAGTTTAATCCTTGAACACAGCAACTTTACTTTAATTCTCTTTGTTTGGTGCTTTGCACCTTGAGCCTAACCGTGACTTTAAATGTTCTGTCTCAAGCGTTACTTGACACAAAAACACCACAAGCACTTAACTGGGGAACTCTATTGAGGTTCTGATTTTTCTTTCAGCTACTCCTAAACAGTGGTGCTCAAAGCCTTTGGCATACTCTGCTGAATGCATTTGGTCACGACTCTAAATATTTTGTCCCAAGGATTACTTGAAACAAGAATACCACAAGCATATAACTAGGAAAATAACTCTTTGAGCTTTTAATCATGTCAGACCTCCCTAGTCATTGATGCTCAGAGCCTTGGACCTTGCTCTTATGCTGATTTTGCTATTTCTTTTGCTTCAAGGATTAAATTTTTGTTTATTTCAGAGAAGTCATAATAGTTCTCTAAATTTCTGTTCCTCATACATCAACATCCCTTGATCCAAATTCAAATATGCACTATTCATGTCATTCATTCAGAATCACAAATAACACCACCACAATTAAGTAAACAAGACTAATCTTAAATATAAACTCACTCTTTTCATGCATTACATCACTTTTTTTCTTTTGAATTCAAGCTCAGTGAGCAATATATGAGACAATTTTTTTTAAAATCAAATGACAGAATGAAACTAAATCTAAGAACTGAAAGTACTAAAGATCATGCAGGCAATCAAAGCAACAAAAAACAGAAGACAAAAAAATAAGAACGGAAGAGAAATAGAATGAAAGGAACTCAACCACCTCAATTATGCTGGTGGCGATCTCATTCCTCCATGAAGAACATTCATCTCCCTTTGGTGCTATTAAAATAAATAGAAAAGGCCAAAAGCGAAGCGACAACACCAAACTTAAAAGTTTGCTTTTCCTCAAGCAAATAAAATCTGAAAACAGGGTGTCAAAAATTCTTCTTAATTGCTCCTATTCCTGTTCTAATCATTTTGCATGACCAAAAAACATGTAAAACAAGAAAAAATCTAAAAAATTAGATAAAGTAATTTAAAACCAAAACTAAAATAACTATAATGCTAAAATCAAAATATCTATAAAATTAAAACCAAAGCAACTGCAAAACCAAGGATACTAGTAGTTGGGTTGCCTCCTAACAAGCGCTTCTTTAATGTCACTAGCTTGACACTTGATTGTTGAATTTTCTTCTTCTTCTTCAGTTGGTTAAAAGAGATGACTCCAAGGGGGGAGAGGTGAAGATTAGTGCCCCCTGATATAAAGTCCTCCTAACAAGCTTTCTTTTATTGTGATTAGCTTGATTCACTTTGCTTGTTGGGGTAGAGGTTGGATTTTTTTTTTTTTTTACCTTTTCTTCTTCATAGATATTTTCTTCTGTTTCTTGGTCACAATCCCCTTTTTTGCACTTTCCTTGATTGCCTTCACTTCTTTTATTTCAAAATTTGGGTGTTGTGTGATGGTTAGAGTGTATCCTTCATCAAGAACTTCTTGAATTAGTGGTTCAATAAACTCACCCTCTATGCCACTCTCTGCTTCATTGGAGTGTAGATTTCCTAATTGTTTTCATTCCTTGCAACCTCCTTTGTTTGTGCATCTTCCTTTTCTTCCATGTGTGAGGGTGGAAAGTTCTCTAATTCACTGGAGTATAAACGACTTTGATTGATTTCCTCACTTTCTTCCATAGGATCTTGCATTATATCTCTTAGGAAGGAATTTGCTTGTTCCTCTTCTTGGGACTTGATAATCAACTGCACATATTTATCTACATTTTTGACACTCGTCCTTATATCATGTATGAATTCTTTCACGAGAAGCTCAATAGATGATGGTTCTTGATATGAATAAGAAGGAGATGATGGTTCTTGATAAGAGTAAAAAGAGGATGGTTCTTGGTATGAATAGGGAGATGGTGGCTCTTGATATGGGTAGAAAGATGATGGTTATTGATATGGATAGAGAAGTGGTGGTTCTTGGTATGAATAGGAAGATGGTGGCTCTTGGTATGAATATGGAGTTGGTGGTTCTTGATAGTTGGAACATGGAGCGTTGAAGTTTCTTTGGTTTTGACTTTGCCAACCAAAATTTGGGTAGTTTCTCCATCCACAATAATAAGAATCACTCACTGGATGTGAATAGTAACCTATGTGATCTCTCTCCATTATTTTTCATTAGTACAAAACACCAAACAGATTTAAACGTACCATGTGGTAAACAGGCAAGTAAAAAAGAAAGAACAGAAAGAATTTTTTCTTGTTTAAATTATATATATATATTTTCAAAAGAAATAAAATAAAGAACAATAAAAATAAAAAATAGACACAAAAATAAAATAAAACATAAAGAAAAACAAAAATAAAAGAAGAAAAATAAATAAATTAAAAAAAAGGAATGCAAGTTTTTTTAGACAAATTAAAATTGAACTAAATGATAAGGTAAAAAGAAAAAAAAAGGGACGCAGGGGAAAGGGGGGAAAACGGAACTAGATGACAAGTGAAAAACAAAAAGAAAATAATAGAAAAAATAAAAAATAAAAATAGAATTTATTAATAGAAGAAAATTAATTGAAAAAAAAATTATCTAATCTAGGTAATCAAATAACCGAGGCAATACCAAACTTAATTTCGGAAATTAAGAGGAAAAAAATTTTAAATAAATCAAAATATATATTTTTTTTTAATTTAAAGAAATAAGTTAAATGAAATTAAAATAGAAACGCCTAATCTAAGAAATCAAACAACCAGTAGTTGTCAATCACAGTCAATCCCCGGCAACGGCGCCAAAAACTTGGTGCATAATTTATAACCACAAACTAACCGACAAGTGCATCGGGTCGTACCAAGTAATACCTCAGGTGAGTGAGGGTCGATCCCACGAGGATTGATGGACTAAGCAACAATGGTTAAGTGATTTACTTAGTTAGAGAAACAGAAAATAGTGTTTGAGATTTCAAAAAGTATTAAACAGAAGACAGGCAAATAAATAAGTTGGGAATAAAATATGGTGAAGCAGTTAAGGCTTGAGAGTTATCTATTTTCCGGATTGACTTTTCTTATTAATTTATTTTAATCATGCAAGATTTAATTCATGGCAAACTATATGTGACTAGACCCTAATTCCTTAGACCTTTCTAGTCTCCTCTAAAATTCATCAACCGCCAATTCCTTGGTTAATTAATTCCAATTAAGGGGTGAAGTTTAATTCTAGTTTATGTGCCACAGAAACTCTAATTACCCAAATATAAAAGGATTATATGTCACATATCCCGTTAAGTCCAGATAATTAGAAGTTTAGGAGAAATTGTTTTCAAGAGTTGTTCAAGTAAAGAGCTTTTCCAAGTTATACAAAAACTCAATTAGAACAAGGGTCATACTTCCGTTCCACCCAAATTCATAAGATAAAGAACGAAAATAATTCTTGAAATAGAAATCAATACATGAATTAAAATAGAAAAACAATAGTATCAATCCATACAATAGATAGAGCTCCTAACCTTAACAATGGATCTTTAGTTGCTCATGGTTCAGAGAGAAAATAAGGATTCTGAAAAACTGTAAATTGTGGAATGAGGTAGAAGAAAGGAGATGAGCCCGAAGGGCTGATTCTTTTTCCTTTTATATATAATCCTAATTAATATAAAATAAATTTCCTAAAACTAAAATAATATCTTTTCCTAATTGTAAATAAAATAAAAGTTGAATTAAAATTAATTTGATTGATCCGTGCAGGGCTTGAGGAGCGTGGGGACCATTGGATTCATTAAGCTCCACGCTGAACTTGGCTTTTTCCAAGTTCAACGTGGAGAAGGCAGCGTGGTCTTTAGCGTGTTCCTTTGAATCCACGCTGAACTTGGATTTTTCCAAGTTCAGCGTAGAGAAGGCAGCGAATACTTTCCTGGGAATTCTCAAATCCACGCTAAACTTGGCAGGAACCAAGTTCAAGTTGGAGGATGCAGAGGTTTCTGGAGGATAAATGTGCACTATTATATATTGTTGGAAAGCCATGGAAGTTAGATTTCCAATGCCACTGGAATAATGTCGATTGAACTTTTGAAGCTCATGTTATTCCGGTTTGAGTGCAGGGAGGTCAGGATTGACAGCGTCATTTGCTTTCTCCCTTTTCTACTACAAAACTCCGTCAAATCCCTCCGAATGCTACCTGAAATAAATAGAATTGTCCACAACTCAAAGTAGCATCCATAGTATCTAAAAGATATTTAAATTTTGATTAAACTTAGCAATTCAAGTGCAAATTCACAAGGAAAAGATAGATAAGATGCTCACGCATCACAACACCAAACTTGAATTGTTGCTTATCCTCAAGCAACCAAAATAAGTGCATGATTAAGATGTGACTTTGCATGAGAAGTGAGAGTTTAGTCATGCTCAAGTATATTCTTAAAATGGGGTTTATTCATTGTAACTCTGAACAGTTTTGGCATCTCACTCTCCTTTGAATCAGAGGAATGTCAGTGTCATTTGGAATTAGAATCCGGATCATATTATGAATTCTCTGATCTTTATACTCCAATTTAATCCTTGAACACAGCAATTTTACTTTAATTCTCTTTTGTTTGGTGCTTTGCACCTTGAGCCTAGCTGTGACTTTAAATGTTCTGTCTCAAGGGTTACTTGACACAAAAACACCACAAGCACTTAACTGGGGAACTCTCTTGAAGTTCTAATTTTTCTTTCAGCTACTCCCAGACAGTGGTGCTCAAAGCCTTTGGCATACTCTGCTGAATGCATTTGGTCACGACTCTAAATATTCTGTCTCAAGGATTACTTGAAACAAGAATACCATAAGCATATAACTAGGAAAACAACTCTTTGAGCTTTTAATCATGTCAGACCTTCCTTGTCGTTGATGCTCATAGCCTTGGACCTTGCTCTTATGCTGATTTGTCTATTTCTTTTGCTTCAACGATTAAATTTTTGTTTATTTCAGAGAAGTCATAATAGTTCTCTAAATTCCTGTTCCTCATACATCAACATCCTTTGATCCAAATTCAAATATGCACTGTTCATGTCATTCATTCAGAATCACAAATAACACCACTACAATTAAGTAAACAAGACTAATCTTAAATATAAACTCACTCTTTTCATGCATTACATCACTTTTTTTTCTTTTGAATTCAAGCTCAGTGAGCAATACATGAGACAAATTTTTTTTGAAAAGCAAATGACAGATTGAGACTAAATCTAAGAACTAAAAGTACTAAAGATCATGCAGGCAAACAAAGCAACAAAAAATAGAAGTCAACAAAATAAGAACGGAAGAGAAATAGAATGAAAGGAACTCAACCACCACAGTTATGCTGGTGGCGATCTCATGACTCCATGAAGAATATTCATCTCCCTTTGGTGCTATTAAAATAAACAGAAAAGGCCAAAAGTGAAGCGACAACACCAAACTTAAAAGTTTGCTTGTCCTCAAGCAAATAAAATCTGAAAACAGGGTGTCAAAAATTCTTCTTAATTGCTCCTGTTCCTGTTCTAATCATTTTGCATGACCAAAACACATGTAAAACAAGAAAAATTCTAAAAAAAATTAGATAAAGTAATTTAAAACCAAAACTAAAATAACTATAATGCTAAAATCAAAATAACTATAAAATTAAAACCAAAGCAACTGCAAAACCAAGGATACTAGTAGTTGGGTTGCCTCCTAACAAGCGCTTCTTTAATGTCACTAGCTTGACACTTGATTGTTGAATTTTCTTCCTCTTCTTCCAGTTAGTTAAAAGAAATGACTCTAAGGGGGGAGAGGTAAAGATTAGTGCCCCCTGATATAAAGTCCTCCTAACAAGATTTCTTTTATTGTGATTAGCTTAAT
Organism: Arachis hypogaea; assembly: GCF_003086295.3. Taxonomy (NCBI): domain Eukaryota; kingdom Viridiplantae; phylum Streptophyta; class Magnoliopsida; order Fabales; family Fabaceae; genus Arachis; species Arachis hypogaea. Next base: position 35,094,521 of record NC_092049.1, on the reverse strand, counting down.
TCACCTTGCTTGTTGGGGTAGAGGTTGGATTGTTTTTTTTACCTTTTCTTCTTCATAGATATTTTCTTCTGTTTCTTGGTCACAATCCCCTTTTTTGCGCTTTCCTTGATTGCCTTCACTTCTTTTATTTCAAAATTTGGGTGTTGTGTGATGGTTAGAGTGTACCCTTCATCAAGAACTTCTTGAATTAGTGGTTCAATAAACTCACCCTCTATGCCACCCTCTGCTTCATTGGAGTGTAGATTCCCATAATTGTTTTCATTCCTTGCAACCTCCTTTGTTTGTGCATCTTTCTTTTCTTCCATGTGTGAGGGTGGAAAGTTCTCTAATTCACTGGAGTATAAACTCCTTTGATTGATTTCCTCACTTTCTTCCATAGGATCTTGCATTATATCTCTTGGAAAGGAATTTGCTTGTTCCTCTTCCCGGGACTTGATAATCAACTGCACATATTTCACTACATTTTTGACACTCGTCCTTATATCATGTATGAATTCTTTCATGAGAAGCTCAATAGATGATGGTTCTTGATATGAATAAGAAGGAGATGATGGTTCTTGATAAGAGTAAAAAGAGGATGGTTCTTAGTATGAATAGGGAGATGGTGGCTCTTGATATGGATAGAAAGATGATGGTTCTTGATATGGATAGAGAGGTGGTGGTTCTTGGAAGGAATAGGGAGATGGTGGATCTTGGTATGAATATGGAGATGGTGGTTCTTGATAGTTGGAACATGGAGCACTGAAGTTTCTTTAGTTTTGACTTTGCCAACCAAAATTTGGGTAGTTCCTCCATCCACAATAATAAGAATCACTCCCTGGGTGTGAGTAGTAACCCATGTAATTTCTCTCCATTATTTTTTATTAGCACAAAACACCAAACAGAATTAAACGCACCATGTGGTAAACAGGCAAGCAAAGAAGAAAGAACAGAAAGAATTTTTTTTCTTTAAAATATATATATATATATTCAAAAGAAATAAAATAAAGAACAATAAAAATAAAAAATAGAAACAAAAATAAAATAAAACATAAAGAAAAACAAAAATAAAAGAAGAAAAAAAGTAAAATAAAAAAAGGAACATAAGTTTTTTTTAGACAAATTAAAATTGAACTAAATGATAAGGTAAAAAGAAAAAAAAAGGGACGCAGGGAAAAGGGGGGAAAACGGAACTAGATGACAAGTAAAAACAAAAAGAAAATAATAGAAAAAAATAAAAAATAAAAATAGAATTTATTAATAGAAGAAAATTAATTGAAAAAGAAAAATTATCTAATCTAGGTAATCAAATAATCGAGGCAATACCAAACTTAATTTCGGAAATTAAGAGGAAAAAAATTTTAAATAAATCAAAATATATATATTTTTTTAATTTAAAGAAATAAGTTAAATGAAATTAAAGTAGAAACGCCTAATCTAAGAAATCAAACAACCAGTAGTTGTCAATCACAGTCAATCCCCGGCAACGGCGCCAAAAACATGGTGCATAATTTATAACCACAAACTAACCGACAAGTGCATCGGGTCGTACCAAGTAATACCTCAGGTGAGTGCGGGTCGATCCCACGAGGATTTATGGACTAAGCAACAATGGTTAAGTGATTTACTTAGTTAGACAAACAGAAAATAGTGTTTGAGATTTCAAAAAGTATTTAACAGAAGACAGGCAAATAAATAAGTTGGGAATAAAATATGGTGAAGCAGTTAAGGCTTGAGAGTTATCTATTTTCCGGATTGACTTTTCTTATTAATTTATTTTAATCATGCAAGATTTAATTCATGACAAACTATATGTGACTAGACCCTAATTCCTTAGACCTTTCTAGTCTCCTCTAAAATTCATCAACCGCCAATTCCTTGGTCAATTAATTCCAATTAGGGGGTGAAGTTTAATTCTAGTTTATGTGCCACAAAAACTCTAATTACCCAAATATAAAAGGATTATATGTCATGTATCCCGTTAAGTCCAGATAATTAGAAGTTTAGGAGAAATTGTTTTCAATCTGTTGTTCAAGTAAAGAGCTTTTCCAAGTTATACAAGAACTCAATTAGAACAAGGGTCATACTTCCGTTCCACCCAAATTCATAAGATAAAGAATGAAAAAAATTCTTGAAATAGAAATCAATACATGAATTAAAATAGAAAAATAATAGTATCAATCCATACAATAGATAGAGCTCCGAACCTTAACAATGGAGGTTTAGTTGCTCATGGTTCAGAGAGAAAATAAGGATTCTGAAAAACTGTAAATTGTGGAATGAGGTAGAAGAAAGGAGATGAGCCCGAAGGGATGATTCTTTTTCCTTTTATATCTAATCCTAATTAATGTAAAATATATTTCCTAAAACTAAAATAATATCTTTTCCTAATTGTAAATAAAATAAAATTTGAATTAAAATTAATTTGATTGATCCGTGCAGGGCTTGAGGAGCGTGGGGACTATTGGATTCATTAAGCTCCACGCTGAACTTGACTTTTTCCAAGTTCAACATTGAGAAGGCAGCGTGGTCTTTAGCGTGTTCCTTTGAATCCACGCTGAACTTGGATTTTCCAAGTTCAGCGTGGAGAAGGCAGCGAGTACTTCCCTGGGAGTTCTCAAATCCACGCTGAACTTGGCAGGAACCAAGTTCAACGTGAAGGATGCAGAGATTTCTGGAGGAGAAATGTGCACTATTATATATTGTTGGAAAGTCTTAGAAATTAGCTTTCCAATGCCGCTAGAATCATATCATTTGAACCTCTATAGCTCAAGTTATTTTGGTTTGAGTGCAGGGAGGTCAGGATTGACAGCATCATTTGCTTTCTCCCTTTTCTGCTACAAAACTCCGTCAAATCCCTCCGAAAATGCTACCTGAAATAAATAGAATTGTTCACAACTCAAAGTTGCATCCATAGTGGCTAAAATATATTTAAATTTTGATTAAACTTAGCAATTCAAGTGCAAATTCACAAGGAAAAGATAGATAAAATGCTCACGCATCACCTGATCCATGGGGGAATGGTCCGAGGAGGTCGAGCCCCCACTTTGCAAATGGCCAGGGTGAAGTAACACATATGAGTTCTTTAGGCGGAGCTATATTGAAGTTGGTGTGCTTCTGACATGGAGGGCACGTCTTGACGAACTCTGTTGCTTCTTTTTGTAAGGTCGAGCAGTAGAAACTAGCTCGGAGTACTTTTTTAGAAAGAGCTTATGCACCAAGGTGGTTGCCGCACATGCCGTTGTGGACTTCCTCCAGGACCTCTTTTGTGGCAGAGGTCGGGATGCACTTAAGGAGGGGCGTCGAGATCCCTCTTCTGTATAGGATGTCTCCTATCAAGGTGTAGTACTGTGCCTATTTTATGAGCCTTTTTGCTTCCTTTTTGTTTGTGGGAAGTATTTCAGATTTAAGGTAATTGATTATGGGTTTTATCCATCCTTGGTCTTGGTCTAATATGGTTAGGACCTTCTCTTCTTTTGAGGTTGCTGGATTTTGCAGTGTTTCTTGGATGAGGCTTCTATTATTGCCCCCTAGTTTGGTGCTGGCTAGTTTTGAAAGTGCATCAGCTCGGGCATTTTGTTCCTGAGGTATATGTCTGATCTCGTATTCCATGAATTTTTCGAGCTGTTCTTTGGTTTTGTCTAGGTACTTCTTCATAGTGGGATCCTTGGCCTGATAGCTCCCTTCTATTTGTGAGGTGACTACTTGTGAGTCACTGAATATGGTAAGCTTTTGAGCTCCAATTTCCCTAGCCAATTTCAAACCAGCCAGTAGGGCCTCATACTCGGCGTGGTTGTTTGAGGCAGGAAACTCGAACTTTAAAGAGAGTTCGAGTTGGGTTCCTTGGTCACTTTCCAGGATGACGCCCGCTCCACTTCCGGCTTTGTTTGACGAGCCGTCAACATAGAGGTTCCATTTGGTGGGGGTACCTGGGGTGTCAGTATACTCTGCGACAAAGTCGGCCAAGTATTGAGACTTGATGGCAGTCCGAGCTTCGTATTTAAGGTCAAATTCGGACAACTCTACTGCCCATTGTAGGATTCTTCCAGCTAAGTCGGTTTTTTGCAGGATACCTTTTATGGGTTAGTTCGTCTGTATTCTGATGGTGTGGGCTTGAAAGTATGGTCGGAGCCGTCGGGAGGTGAGTATGAGGGCATAGACGAACTTTTCTATCTTTTAGTAGTTTAGTTCAGCCCCTTGTAAAGCCTTACTGATGAAGTAGATGGGCTGTTGTCCGTTTTCGTCCTCCTTGACTAGGGCCGAGGCTATTGCTCGATTTTCCATGGCGAGGTAGAGGATCAATTCCTCTCCTGGCCAGGGTCGAGTTAGAATGGGTGGCTGTCCCAGAATTGTCTTGAAGTCCTAGAAGGCTTGTTCGCATTTTGGGGTCCATTCATACCTCTTTCCTTTCCTTAATTTTACGTAGAAAGGAAGAGATCTTAAGGCCAATTTTGCTAGGAATCTAGACAAGGCCGCTAATCTTCCATTTAGCTGTTGTACTTCTTTGACACAAGTCGGGCTTTTCATGCTGAGTATGGCCTGACATTTATCTGGGTTTGCTTGAATTCCTCTTTGGGTGAGCATGAAGCCCAAAAATTTGTCGGCCTCTACTGCAAAAGTACACTTTGCGGGATTTAGCCTCATTATGTGCTTTCTTATAGTGCCAAACACTTCGGCTAGGTCGAGTAGTAATGCTTCTTCTCTCTGTGTCTTTACCAACATGTTGTCCATGTAGACCTCGATCAGCTTTCCAATATGGTTGGAAAAAACTTTGTTCATCAACCTCTGGTATGTAGCCCCTGCGTTCTTAAGTCCGAACGGCATAACTACGTAGCAGTAGTTTGCCTTTGGGGTTAGGAACGAGGTTTTCTCTTTGTCAAGTTGATACATCGGTATTTGGTTGTACCCTGAGTAGGCGTCCATGAAAGAAAGGTACTTGTATCCCGATGAGGCATCGACTAGGGTGTCTATATTCGGGAGTGGATAAGGATCTTTTGGGCAGGCTTTGTTGAGGTCAGTGTAATCAGTGCACATTCATCATTTTCCATTTGACTTTTTGACCAGTACGACATTGGGCAAACCTAATAGGTACTTGACCTCCCTTATGAACCCTGCTTCTAATAGGACCTGTACCTATTCCTCCATAGCTTGCGACCTTTCTGGGCCGAGCTTTCTGCGTTTCTGTTGTACCGGCCGAGATCCAGGGTATACTGCCAATTTATGGCACATTAGTTTGGGATCAATACCAGGAATGTTGGCGGCCTTCCAGGTGAATAGGTCTGAATTCACCTTTAAGAACTTTGTTAGCAGCTCCTTTAAGTCTCCTTTCAGGTTTGCCCCTATGTTTGTTGTTTTGTCTTGGGTATCTCTGATCTGAACTTCTTCGATCTCGCCTTCCGGTTGGGGCCAAAGTTCTTCGTGAGCTCGAGTTCTCCCGAGTTCAATAGTGTTCGCTTCTTTTCCTCTAGGGTCACCCTTAAGGTTCAGACTTTCGTTGTAACAGCGTCGTGCGAGTTTTGGTTTCCTTTTACGGTAGCGATCCCTTCTGGTGTTGGAAACTTCATGCATAGATGTGGAGTGGAGACCACCACGGTGAGCTGTTTAGCGTCGTCCGACCTATAAGGGTGTTGTATTCAGAGCTCACGTCGACTACGATGTAGTCTATACTTAACGTTCTAGACCGTGCTCCTTTTCCGAAGGTTGTCTGTAGTGAAATGTACCCAAGTGGCTGAATTGGGGTATCTCTGAGCCCGAATAGGCTATTAAAGTATGCTCTGAGCTCTTTTTCTTGTAGGCCGAGTTTGTCAAAGGCGGATTTGAACAGAATGTCCGCCAAGCTTACTTGGTCGACCAATGTTCGGTGGAGGTTAGCATTGGCTAATATGATGGTAACGAATACGGGGTCATCATGCCTAGGGATGATACCCGCGGCGTCTTCTTGAGTGAAGGTGATAGTGGGGAGGTCGGGCTACCTGTCCCCTTTTCCGACATGATATACCTCTTTTAGGTGTTTTTTGCGGGATGACTTAGAGATCCTTCCTCCTGCGAATCCTCCATTGATCATGTGGATATGTCTTTTGGGGGTGTGAGGGGGGCGTTCAGCTTGTGCAACCTCCCTTCTTCTCTTTTTTGGTTCGTCTCCTCTGTTAGCTAGGAATCGATCTAGTCTCCCTTCTCGCGCCAGTTTTTCTATGACATTCTTGAGGTCGTAGCACTCGTTGGTAGGGTGTCCATAGATTCGGTGGTACTCGCAATATTCTGTTCAACTTCCTCATCTCTTATGTTTAATTGGGTGAGGAGGTGGGATCTTCTCAGTGTTGTATGTTTCTCGGTATACGTCCACAAGGGATACTCAAAGAGGGGTGTAATTGTGGTATTTTTTTGGGTTTTTCTGCAAATTGGTCTTCTTTTTCTGGACTCTTTATCCTTATCCCGAGGTGGGTAGGAGAATCCAGTTTTTGAAGTTTCTCTTAATCGGGAGTTCTCCTCTATGTTGATGTACTTTTTCGCTCGTTCTTGTACCTTGTTTAGAGATGTGGGATTTTTTTGGATATGGAGTGGCTAAAGGGTCCTTTCCGTAGACCGTTGATGAGTCCCATAATTGCTGATTCAGTAGGGAGATTCTGTATGTCAAGGTATGCTTTATTGAATCTTTCTATATAACTGCAGAGGCTTTTCTGATCTCCTTGCTTAATCCCTAACAAGCTTGGAGCATGTTTGGTTTTATCTTTTTGGATGGAGAACCTGGCTAAGAACTTTTTGGAGAGATCATCAAAGCTTGTGATCGACCTTGGTGGCAAGCTATCGAACCACTTTATCGCCGTTTTAGTCAACGTAGTCGGAAAAGCTTTGGAACGGGTTGCGTCTGAGGCATCCGTGAGGTACATCCAACTTCTAAAGTTGTTGAGGTGATGACTCGGGTCAGACGTACCATCATATGGGGTCATGTCAGGGGATTTGAAGTCTTTCGGGACTTTAGCCTTTATAATTTCTTTTGTGAATGGGTCTTGGTCCTTGTGGGGGCTATTTTCGCGGTTGGACCGAGTGGTTTTAGTTTTGAGGTCGGCTTCGAGCTTTAAGAGTTTGTCTTCTAGCTCTCGACGCCATCTTGTTTCTCTTGGGAAATCTCGCTCGGCTTCGCGCTGACGTTCGGCTTCTTGTTCGAGCTGTTTGAGGTGATCCTGCTGTTCATGAATGGCATCTAAAATTCCAACATTCTGAGTCTGCTTGTCTCCCTTGGATTGGTGTGTATCCTTTGGGGAGTTTGGTATTGCATTCGTATTCTTGAGTGGCGTTCCTTCTTCTAATCCAGAGTTGAGGTCGTTGGTAAGGTTGCTCACCATGGTGATAGGATGACTTCCAGGTTCCCTGGCAATGGTGCCAATGTTCCGAGGGTTACCTGAAATAGGGAGGTCGATCTCGGATGAGATCTTCTGATCTGGCCAGGGCTGCCGTGCCTGTCTTGGTGGAGCTTGAGACGCTGCTAGTTCTCGATCACCGGAAGGGGGGTGGTACCTGCAAGAGACTCCGATGCTTAAGTCAGTACGGCCTTTAGGTAGGTTTTTAGTAGAATTGGAGTATGAGTTATACCTGGGTGCTCCGGTGTATTTATGGTAATGCTTGATGATCTTCCTTTGAGATAAGTTGTTATTTTATCTAATCTTTTAGGGGTGAGATCATATCTTTGGGTCAACCGCCTTCTAGTGGTGGGCGGTTCCTTGTCTATAGACCTTCTTGGGCCTCAGTGCGTTTGTTCGAGCTCTTTGGCGAAGAGGTCGGTGATGGGCCAACCTTTCATGAGTTCGGTCCCTTTGTCATCCTCCAACTCGGCCTTAGAACTCGGACCGGTGTATGAACATCCCCTTTAGGCTAAAAAATAATGAGTACCTGGAGATCCAACAAGAAATCCAGAGAAGAGGTTGGGAAGTTCTGACCAACCCTATCTCGGAAGTTAGAATCTTAATGGTACAAGAGTTCGATGCCAATGCGTGGGTCACCAAAAATCATGACACTAGTGTGAACCCACACCCTAAAAATTGGCACACTATGGTCCGAGGGTGTCTCTTGGACTTCAGCCCGGAAAGTGTAAGGTTGGCGCTCCAACTACCATTAATGCAAGGAGATCCTCACCCTTACACTAGAAGAGTCAATTTTGATCAAAGACTGGACCAAGTCCTTTCAGACATTTGTGTGGAAGGAGCACAGTGGAGAAGGGATGCTCATGGCAAGCCTATCCAACAAAGAAGGCTTGACCTTATGCCTGTAGCTAGAGGATGGTTGGAATTCATCCAACGCTCTATCATCCCTACTAAGAACCGGTCCGAAGTAACCATTGACTGAGCCATCATGATTCACTGCATCATGCTTGGGGATGAGGTGGAGGTACATGAGGTGATACCTCAAGAACTATACAAGGTGGCCGAAAAGACCTCCACCCAAGCAAGGTTGGCATTCCCTCACCTCATATGTCACTTATGCAATTTAGCTGAAATTATCATAGAAGGAGACATCCCCATTGAAGAGGACAAGCCCATCACTAAAAGAAGGATGGAGCATGTTAGAGAGCCGGCACATGAACCACAGCTAGAGCATGTGGAGCTGCCTCAACAAGAAATCCCTGAGATGCCTCAAGGGATGCATTTTCCACCCTAAGGATATTGGGATCAACTAAATACTTCTCTAGGAGAATTAAGCTCCAACTTGGATCAGCTGAGGATGGGACACCAAGAGCACTCCACCATCCTCTATGAAATAAGAGAAGATTAAAGAGCCATGAGGGAAGAACAACAAAGACAGGGGCGTGACATAGAAGAAATCAAGCGCTCCATTGGATTCTCTAGAGGAAGCAATAGCCACCGTCACTAAGGTGGTCACGTTCCATACCCCCTTTGTCTATGTTATTTTTCTGTTTTCCATTGTATTTCATTGTTTATTTTCTGTTTCTAAGTGCATGATCATCCTTTGTTTTGTTTTAAAGCTATGAAATATTCCATGCATCTCTCACCATACTTAAAAGAAAAATTTTATTTGAAAAAGAGAAGTAAGATGCATGAACTCGACTTATATAATAAGAATAGTCAAATTATTTGATGTGGTGGCATTACTTTTTCTTTCTAAATGCATGAATCAACGGTGCATATTTGATGTTGGAGTAAAGAATGTTGATTCTTGAAAGAATGATGGAAAAGGTGAAGTGTTATTGGTAATCTGAAAAATCTAATTATTGATTTTTTAAAGCAAGAAAAACCAGCGAAAAGAAAGAAAAAGAGAAAAAAATCAAAAAAATCAAAAAAAAGAAAGAGAAAAAGCCAGTAGCTCTTTAAACTAAAAGGCAAGAACAGGAATCCAAGGCTTTGAGCATCAATGGTTAGGAGGGTCTAAAGAAACTAAATCTTGGCCTAAAAAGTCCAAATGAACTCCTCCCCTAACTAAATGCTTGTGGTGTGAAGGTGTCAAGTGAAAAGCTTGAGACTAAGCAGTTAAAGTCGTGATTCCAAAAGCAAAAGAGTGTGCCTAAGAACTCTGGACACCACTGGCTGGGAATTCTAGCAAAGCTGAATCACAATCCAAAAAGATTCACCCAGTTAAGTGTCTGTGGCGTTTATGTATCCGGTGGTAATACTGGAAAACAAAGCGCTTAGGGTCATGACCAGGCTTTAAAAAAAATATGTGTTCAAGAATAAAAAAGAACTAAACTAAGAGAGTCAATAATATCATTCGGATTTTGAAATCCTAAAGATATCAACACTTCTGAGCTTCAAAGGATAGTGAGGTGCCAAAATTGTTCAGAAGTGAATAGTTACAAGCCCCGCTCATCAATTGGAACTGAGTTTCACTGAAAAACTCTGAAATTTATTGTAT